>NC_041383.1:709263897-709336445 GCF_002162155.2 Triticum dicoccoides
TATTTAAAATTTCGCGGTCATAATTTTTTGACGAAACGGTATTTTTCTGCAAAGTCTACAAACATGCAGGAAAAACAACCATCGCTTGTCACTACATTAATAGGTTAGTCCAATAAAATATTATAAGGTGCCAATACTATGTAATAATGGTATAAAAGTAGCATGAACATAGCAAAATTATAAATGTCTTTTGAGTATTAGTACGTAGAGATGAAGGTTGGGACACGACCACGCAAGGCACCTCCACCATGCCTAGCATGCCGCGGAGATCAGTTTTGAACAGGCTTTGGCAAACATGGAGGGAAATGTGCGACCACATGTTGCACATTGTCCGGGTAAATCGTGAATCAATGTCGGCATCGGCACTTTTTGCACAATGACGATGAACATAATATAGAAACTTTATATGAATGCATCTGGTAGTGTATCAAGATATGCAACGATAAAGCATGGTGTGTATGAAAATGAATAACGATGAACGTGACATAAATATTATGTCAACTATATATGAACATACAAAGCAAAATGATTTTGAAGGATCAAATCCCTACTCATGTAATGCGCCGGGGGGGTGGGGCTAGGCCCCCCTGGTGGTGTCTCCATGTTGATTTCCCTAATGAACATATTTTATATTACTGTTGTTGAAACGATATTTTCTACAAAGTGTAAAAACACAAAGAACAATAGCAACTGACAATTGACATTGAATTAATGGGTAAATCTAAAAATGTATAGAAAGGTACCAAACTAAGTAATAGTAATACAAGTAACATGAACGTAGAAAAAAATATAGGTCCATTTAAGACTTATGAATACGCGGCAGCGGAGTTTTGGTGGCCTGGCCACGTTCTCTGTGACCGGAAATAGCGTATCTCTTTTCGTGGGGGCGGGTTTGGCTAGCGACCAAAACCTAGCCGCCGCCGCCAAGAGAGCCATCTTTCCGGCGCCGTTTTCCGGCGGCTCTCCTCCGCCGGCGACCTCTTGGTCATCAGTCGTGAGGGGGGTCGCCGGATCCCGTGCGTGCGGATCGTTTTTGCTTTAGGTTTAGAGCCCTAATAGCCTAGGTTTTTAGATCGTCCGACGTCTTGGCTTCGACGGCGGCGACGGCGATGCTGAATAAAGAAGCTCCAGGTTCTTCTCCGGCGAGGCGATCGTCTCTTTGCTCGGTGATGAATTTGGGAACCAGTCTGTTCAAGCGGGGATATCGTGGCGGCGACGGCATCCTTGTGGTGGACTTGTGTCCTCGGGCTCCGCCGTTGCGACGACATCTGCTCCAGCGTCGGCGCGGAGCTTGGGAGGTAGTTCGGGAGCAGATGCAGATTGTGATCTGCATCGAGGACATCTGGAAGACAGAACGTGTGCTGAGTTCGTGGTTGATGGATGGCAGGTATGGTTTCCTACTTCGGCGTCTTAGTCGTTGTGGAGTCTCAGATCTGGAGTTCGATAGCGTGTCCGGGGTGTTGCCCCGGTCTGATTCGTTCAACGGCAATGGCTTCATCTTTGGTGAGCCACCTTGGAGGTCCGCAAAGCTGCACATCAGTGATGGAGCCGCGTCGAGCTCGGGTGAGGAGGTGATCCGACATTTTTTTCTTTGGTGGCTCCTGTGGTGGTGCCGGAGGCAAGTGACGGACGTTGGTGTCAAGCTTAGCAAGCTATTTTTTCAGTTTTGTCATGTTGGTCTTTACATGACTTGTAATTTGATCTTTATGATATGAATGAGACACGTATTACCATGAAAAAAAAATACGCGGCAGCGGAGGTCAGGGCCGACACGTCGTGGATGGTCTGCACCAACATGCATGACTCTTGCACCATGCCCAACATGCCGCGGAGGTCTGTCTTGGACATGCTCTAGCAGAAGGGAAATGTACAAACGCATGTTGAAGAGCGTATGACTGGACTCCTGTACTGCAATCGGCATTTTCTGAACTGCCGAAACACCTAAACAAAATCATTACATTTCATCTAATTATCCTTACCAAACATAGGAATAGAACCGGCCCCTTCTAATTAAATGGAAGCATGACATTTCATTTCACTTATTTTCCTAACTAAACACACCTACTCACTATATGTAATAATACACTTTTTATACTAATGTATGGGCAGCTTTGCCTTATATCCAAAAGTAAAGCACGCAGCCAAAGCATGCGTTTCTTTTGGCCACCGCCCAGAGAATTAGTAAGAGGATGAGGCAAAGATATAACAGCCTGCACGCTCCCGTTGGTCAGAGCATCTACGTGTGGACTCCTCAAATGCCTCTCATATGTTTGGATGGACAACTTGGTCATTGACCAGTCACAACTTCGGGGTGGTGGGGTTGCGCCTCATTTGCGCAGCGTCAGTCTCCAAGTCGGAGGTCAACGCCGGCATGCCTCACGGCCCATCCATTGTATGTGGCTTGCATGAAGTAGTTTGATGGCATGCTGATGAAGTAGTCGAACGCTATGTGTGGGATCCATATGCATTACATGAGTTAGTTTACATTGCGTGTTGCTAGTATGGATTTAAGGATTTGCTAATGAGGTGTCCCGTTAGGGACATGGACATTTAAGAGGTGACCGGACTAGTCCATCAACATCTAGGGGGCCAGATTAGCTAGGCCCTGTTGTAAATGCTCTTACCATTTTTCATGAAATTCGTGCAAAGGCATCTTTGTCCGTGTTTAGGCAGGGGGGCCTTAAACCCGACGAAGATAGTATCAGTGCATGATTCATCGTAGAGAAGAGTCTAAAATAAATATTGAATTCATAGATCAAGTATGAATCCAACCTTAAACTCTTACATTAAAATTGGCACCATAAACTTATTGATTCTGGTCAATCATAACTATAGACCTATTTGTTGCACGGGGAAAGAATAACCGAGCTGGGATCACTCACTTGTCTCAGTGACTACATGGCCACATGCAATCTTCATCTTCTTTCCACATGCACTCTCTCTCATCTTTTTCTCTGAGGTGGAGATGCAAAATCATGCACACGAACATCAGAGCAACTCCAACGGGCCGATCCAAACGGACGATGATTTCGTCCGCTTTGTATCCGTTTGGATCGGCCAGACGGACACGGATGCCCCCTTTCGCATTTGGATCGGCGCGTGCGCCCAACGCTAACCTGAGACCCATTTTGACGGCGCCAAAAAAAAAGAACGCATGCATATTAAAAAAATAAAAACAGCATTAATTAAACATTAAAGCCGGCCACGAAGGCCGGCGACAGTCCACGCATTCACATTTGCATTAAAAAAACAGCCTAATAAACTATGAGGCGGCGCGCTGCCCTAGGCGTCGCCGTCGTCGTTCTCGAGGTCCGTGAGGTCGATGAGCGTCGGCGCCGGCCCGGCCCAGGCGAACGCCGTGTTCCAGAGCGCCGTCATGTCGGGCTGTGCCCGCGCAGGCAGTGCCGGGGCGGGGGGGGGGGAGGGGGGGTGCGGCCGCCTGTGCAGCCGCGGCCTGGCGCGCCTCCTCCTCGGCCTCGCGCTCCTCCTCCTCGAGGTCGCGCTCGTGCATCTTCTCGTACTCGCCGTCAAGGCGCTCCTCTGCCAGCCGGCGCTGGCGCAACATCTTGAGGTACGCCTGCTCCTGCGCCGGCGTCGCCCCCAGCCAAACCGGTGGCGCGGACACCCACTCGCGCACCACTCCATTCCAGGAGAAGCGCGCGATGGGCTCGGGCTCGGGCTCCGGCTGCGGCTCCGGCTTGATGGGGACAGCGGGGCCACCGGCGGCACCACGCGGTCGCCCGCCGCGGAGAGGGCAAGGGCCTGCGCCATTGCCGCCTCGTACCGGGCCTCCTCTTCCGCCTCCGCCGCCTTCGCTCTGCGCCGCTCGTCCTCCTCGCTCTCCCGGTAGACGGCCGCAAGGGCCGCCTGGTAGGCGTCCTCCGCCGCCTGGTCCTCCTCGCGGACGACGAGCGGCGTTGGCGGCAACCTCCGGTCGACCTCGCGCACGCCCTGTCGCCTCGCCTCCTCGTGCTCGAGCGCTGCTCCGGCGTCAGCAGCGCCCGCCGGCGCCGCACCTCCTCCACGTGAGCACGAGCCGACCGCGGCGCCGCCGGCACTGGGATCCTATCTGGATCCAGATGCCAGTCGTGCGGCAGCGTCACGTTCGGATACGGCAGAGGCTGCCGGTTCTGCCAGTGCCACTCCGCCTGGTGCACTGGCACGTTGACGCGCAGCCTCTGCCGGCGCCGGCGAAGGTGGGAAGAACTCGGTGGGGCAAGGGGTAGCGGGTGACTTGCCCTTGGCCTTGCTGCCGCTGGCGCCGAAGAAGAGGCCCATCTCGCTGTGGTTGTGGTGGCTAGGGTTTGCCGGCGACGAGGGAGCAAAGGTGGGCAGATGTGGACGGCGAGTTTGGATGAGGACGGCCCCGCCGCACGGTCGGGTTAAAAAAGGACGAGCGCCGTCGCTGATGCGTGGGTCCATCGTCATAAATTAAGCTGGCCGCGTGGGCAGCGGGTAGTTGGACGACTACCATGTGGGGGCGCGGCGGATAGCGAGAAGGTGCGCCAAGCGTCCGTTCGGCATCCGCGCCGACGCGTTTGGGGCGCAAATTTAAGCCGCAAATGCGTCGGCGCGCACGCGACACGGACGTGATTTGGGTTTGGGTCGGCGCGTTGGGCCGTCACTTCTGTCCGCATCAACCCAAACGGACGCAGCCGGACGAAATGGGTCGGCCCTTTGGGTTGCTCTTATCTCCAAGATTAGTATCCATGCTCGTGGGACATTCACCTTCAATGATCCTATGAAAATCCTTTGAATCACCCTAAAAAAGAAAATTCCTTTGAATCAGAGAGGCCATCAGGGACCGAGAGATCAGGGTTAATTTCAGACTGCCTCTGCAAATCCAAGGTTTTTTTCAGACTTTTTCCTTCATCGAACTGCTTCGAATCCTGAGAAACGAAATGGTACGCGCCTAGCGACAGTACGCATGCACGCAGAAGGGCCCGGCCGCTCGGGAGCCAACACCTGGGGCGGCACGGTGTCGGCCAGGTGGGCCCAGACGCCATCCGGGACTCCCTCGCGATGCCGCCGCGCGCGGGTCACGGCGCCCGTCCACGTGCCCTGGGCGGCCGGCCGACAGTTCCAAACTTCCCACTCCCGCCGTACGTGCCGACATCGCCGTGATTATGATTATCCCATGCGCCCACGCCTTGCAAGAGCCAATGTCACGTGGGCCCGCGCCGGCGGCAGTCGTTTTCCATCGTGTTTGGCCATGCCGGGACAGACGACGACAGCTCGCAAGTCCTAAGAATAAATTACTGGCTAATCTTTGCGCGCGCGGTGATTCTCTCCGTCTCTCGAGCCAGCGTCAGCAGCTGGAACTCTGCTTAAAACAGCGACGGAACGCTGTCAAACCAACAATCTGTTAGCCGGCCGTCGTTACTTACTTGCGCGTGCCCGCGCATGCGAAACACACGCGTCCGATACTTTCTGCCTTTCTTTTCTACAAAATGTTTAGCTGTCTAAGGCACATCTACATGTGCTCTAACTATTGCACATCTAAATGACTCAAATAAATTAGAAAGAAAAAACAAAAAAAAATGCTTACACGCAATCTTAGCTTAAATACGACTTAGATTTGTGTAATACTCATAGCACATCTAGTGATGTCCTTTAGCAGTTTAGAGCATCTCCAGCCGTTCGCCCCCCGGGGGCGCGTAAAATCGTCGCCGGGGGGCGAGTCGGCGCAAAAAAATGGCTTGGAGGCGAGTTGGTTCCCAGTCGCCGACCCAGTGCCGTCCCCAGACGCCGTATAAAAAAAATATTTGGCAAAATTCGGTTAAACTCGGCTAAAATTCGGCAAACTTGGCATATATTAGACATGTTCGCGGTTTACATAGCAAATTTATCTAAACTACGACTAGGGGGCAAAGAAGTCGCTGAACGCGGCGTCATCGCCGTCATCCTCGCCGCCACCCTCAGCGGCGGCCTTCTCCTCGACGCGGGAGCCCATGCTTGACCCCTGGCCGGCGTCGCCATGGCGGACCGGTGGTGGTGGCCATGCGCCATCGTCGTCGCTGACGACGCCTCCTTCGTCGCGGCCCCGGCGGCGCTGCTCGAAGCGCTGCAGGGCGGCACGCTGTCGCTCCATCTCCATCTTGAGGTAGTCCTTGCGCGCCCATTTCAGGGCCGCCTCGTCGTCGTGCTCCATCTTCACGGCGGGAAGCCCCGGCTCCGTCTTTGGCTTAAAGAAACGCGGAGGATCCGACGAGGAGGCGCGCCGGCCGCCCTCGTTTATGACGATGCCGGCGCTGCGAGTGCGCCGGCCAAGCGGTGTCTCCGCTGCTGGCTCGGCCTTGACGCCGAGAAACGTCGAAGAGGCGGAGGAGTGAGAAAAAGAGCGTGAGGAGGAGTGCGAGGAGGAATTGAACCTCCTGGGCAACCATTGCTCGGCGCGCCGGCGGTGGGCCGGGGCAGCCGCCGTGGGAGGGTATGCCAGCAACGGTTCGTTGCCGCCCTCCAGGTACGACAGCATGCCGTCGAGCGTGCGGCCAGGAGCGTCCGACCACACGCGGCGCCCCTCGTTGTTCTTCACGCCGCCCACCACCGGTGCCCTGTTGGTGGACGCCAGCCTCCTCTCCTGGCGGCGCTCGAAGTACCGCGAAAAACGTTGATTTCGGCCCAAGCCGGCGAAAAACAGGTTTGTGGGATACGACTGGACTGTTTTTTCAACGCCAGCGCGAGAAAATCGCCTCAGAAGAGCCGTATTGGGGACGCGGCTGGAGATGCTCTTAGCGATCAGGTGGACTCTTCTATATGGAGCCGAGTCGATTTCCATATTGCAAATGGCAACATCTTCTGCCCCCCACCCCCCTAACAATTTTGTATATCTGCTCGATTCCCAACTACTAATCGAGACAGCAAATCTTGTTATCTGAAGCACATGAGCCAACTCCCATGATTTTAAAAAGCTGCCGCCCGCACAGTGCAGCACTATGCAATCATGATATTGGCGCGTTGCCTCGCCCCGTCAGTCCGGAAGCTGCCGCCCACCGTAACCAGATTCGTACGCGCCACCATCGGCGAACCGCCGCCCGCCACCAGCCCTATCCATGGCCGTCCACGTTGGCTTCAACCAGCACGTGTACCGTCCTCACTATAAATAGTTCTTCTTGCAATTGCTTGGCCGCCGCGAGAAGAGAAGAGAGCGACCCCGCTTCTCAATCCTCACAGATTTTGTGTCTGGTGCGCTGCGTTCCCTCCAAATCCAATTGCCGTCCGCAGCTGCCCGATCGCGACATGCCGCCGCACGACCGTAAGGCGGCGCCGGGCCGCCGGATGCTGGCGCTGCCCACGGTGTGCCCGTGCGAGGCCATCGCCCCCGGGACGCTGCTGGCGTCGCTCGTCGCCCTCGTGGCCGAGGTCGCCCGCCACGACGCCGCCGCGCTCCCCGTGCTCCGCCGAGGGGCCGGCGAGGCCCTGCGCATCACCCGCGTCCTCCTCGCGTTCCTCGAGGAGGTCCGCGAGGCGGCGGCGCCCCTGCCGGACGCGTCGGTGCTCGGCCTGTCCGAGCTCCACGTCGCGATGCAGAAGCTCCGGTTCCTGCTCGCGGACTGCTCCAGGAGAGGGGCGAGGCTGTGGGTGCTGATGAACGCCGACCTCGTCGCCTCCGAGCTCCGTTTCGTCCTCTGCTCCGTGGCCACGGCCATGGACGTGCTGCCGGCGGACGTGGTCGGGGCGTCCGTCGAGGCCGGAGAGCTCGCGAGACTTCTGTCCCAGCAGGCGTGGCGCGCGCCGGTGTGGCCGGACGAGGACGACGGGCGCGCGATCCGGAGCGTGCGCTCCATGCTCGCGCTGTTCAGGAGCAGCGCCACGCAGCACGCGGAGGACGCGATGATGGTGCTCGGCCGCGTCGGCATCACCAGCTGGTGCGACTGCGCCGAGGAGGCCGCTTTCCTCGAGGCCGAGCTGTTGGACCGCCTGGAGGACGGCCGCGAGAACGACAACGACCTCGTGCTCATCAGCGGCCTCATGGCGTTCCTCGTCTACTGTCGCGTCGTCTTGTTCGACAGCGTTGATACCAAGAAAGCTGACGCGGCAGCGCCCGGGTCGAGGCCGGCAGCGAGCTGCGCGGCGTGGACCAGCCAGGAGGCGCTGCAATGCCCGATCAGTCTGGAGCTGATGACCGACCCGGTGACCGTGACCACCGGCCAAACTTACGACCGGACGTCCATCAAACGGTGGGTCAAGGGCGGGTGCCGGACGTGCCCTGTTACCGGCGAGAAGCTCCGCAGCGCCCAGTTCGTGCCGAACGTAGCCGTGCGCGGCATTGTCGAGCAGCTGCTCCTCGCCAACGGGACACCGCTCCACGAGCAGCAAAGCAGCAAGCACCGGTGTGCGGTCGATAAGACCGCCTCGGCGTTCGGCCCGGCCGCGGCCGGCGGCGTGCGTCTCGCCGTGGCCTTCCTTATTGCCAGGCTCTCCAGGGGCACGCCCGAGGAGCAGAAGAAAGCGGCCTTCGAGGTGCGGAAGCTGGCGAAGCGCAACGTGTACCACCGCGCGTGCCTCGTGGAGGCCGACGCCGTGCCGTGGCTCCTCCACCTCCTCTCCTCGGCGGACGCGTCCGTCCAGGACAACGCCATCGCCAGCCTGCTCAACCTCTCGAAGCACGCGGCCGGGCGGAGAGCGCTCGTGGAGGCGGGCGGGCTCGGGCTCGTCGTCGACGCCGTCAACGTGGCGGCCAAGGTGGAGGCGCGGCAGAACGCAGCGGCCATCATGTTCTACCTCTCGCCGAACAGCGAGTACTGCCAGGAGATCGGCCGCATCCCGGAGGCCATCCCGACGCTGGTGCGCCTCATGAGGGACGGCACTTACCGCGGCCGCAAGAACGCGCTGGTGAGCCTCCACGGGGTGCTCCACGGCGCGAGCAGCATCGGGAAGGCGGTGACCGCCGGCGCTGTGGGCGTGCTCGCCACCCTCCTGTCCGGCGACCGCGAGGACCTGGCGAACGACTCCGTCGCCCTGCTAGCGAGGATCGGCGAGCAGCCGGCCGGCGCGACGGCCATCCTGGCCAGCTCGGAGCTTTTCACAAGCCTCGTCGACTTCCTCAGCGCGTCGGCGTCTCGGTCGGGGAAGGACCACTGCGTGGCGCTGCTGGCCTCGCTGTGCATGCACGGAGGAGACAAGGTCGTCGCCCTGATGGGCAAGATGACTGCGCTTATGCCCGCGCTGTACGCGCTCATCGCCGACGGCAGCCCTCTGGCGAACAAGAAGGCGAGGTGGCTCATTAACGAGATCCACCGGGTCTACGAGCAGCGCCAGCCGCCGCCGGTCGTGCCGCCGGCGGGTGACCGTGTCATTCGAGTATAGCTATAGCACACGAACTTGGGTGCGATGACTGATGAGGTGTACAGATGATTCCTGTAATTTGTTTTTTTTTTGGGGGGCGGCGAGTTTTCTTTCTTCTGCCCCTGCTCGCGTTTTTTAAGAGCAGGGATGGGCATGACACAATGCAAAATTGTACATAAGAGAGTGTCTATGTAAGAAAAAAGAGAATGCCAAACTACTAGGCTGCAGTGCACGCCCTTGAAAGAGGCTTTCGCCCACTTTATAAATATAACGCAAATACTGAACGAAATTGCTTCGTGCACGATACTTATGTCGAAACTGTGCACGACATGTAAATCCAACGGCTAGTGAATCGTCCGAATTGTGTCAATGCATAGCACGACTCAACGCTGAATCAATACATAATGGTAAAGAAACCCTACTACATACAGAAAAGACATCCAAGTAAATAGTGAAAATGCCATGAACTCAAAGCATATAGAAAAAGCCACCTCAAACAAGAATCACCCCTATACCACCGACCATGAACGAATAAGCGTCTCTTTGTGGAACCATCGGACGCCAATGCATCGAACACATCAAGATGTTGTCGAGGAGGGCCCCCTGCCCACTCGCTCCTGGGCATAGAGCGTCGATCCTTCCCGTGGACAACAAGGACCAAGAACGATGACCATAAGGTCACGTGTAAAATGTAGGAGACAAACAAGGCCACTGCATACTTGGCACCAGGAAACTTCATGCCAGGGATAGAGCATGTCGACCAAAAGGTATCTGAGATCCACGACTACGCCCCAAGAGGGTAGCAACACAATGCCCCACCATCGCCGAGCCCGAAAGAACGGACTAGGGTTTCCACCAGGAGCACTGACACGAGGAGGGGGCCCACAATGAAGCCCCCAAGAGGGAAGCAACATCCACAAGCCTTGTCGGCGGCGACGCCAAAGCGCGTTCAGATGGAGCCTCAATCATGTGAGGCACCAAAGGTCACTAGTACAACCTAAAAGAGTGGACTGGGTTCGAGACATCGAGATCAAGACCAGGGAGCCGCTACTGCTAAACCCATGACAACACCAGGACCGCCCAGAACTCCGCTACTCGCCATCCACATAGCGAAGGAGGAAGCCACCATTGTTCCATCATTGCTTGCCGAAAAGCCATCCGCACAAGTTGCAACGCATGTGTGGAAAGTGATTTGCTCGCAGGGTTTAGGTGTTTCCCTTTGTTTATAAAAGAGTGTCAAATTACTAGGCCATAATGCAGAGAACCAATTTGTTGCTAGATGGTTAGGAGGGTGGTTGTGTCCTCAACCCACCAGGTATCAAACCTCAAGTTTGACACATATGTGTCTGGCAGGATATTATTTTAGTGAGAGATGATGTTCCCATCGACAGTGGAGTGTTTAATATGTCTTTCACAAGTGGCCCACCCTAAAATAACTCTCTTTTCATGATGCAAAAAAAATTCCTTCAATCTGATGTGAGTGTCCAATCCCGTCGTTGGGATGAGCAGCGTATTCCGGGGCCTTGACAAATGACCGGTCAGTTGATGGCAACAATTGAATTTGTGGAGGAGCAATCGGTTTTCATGTGCCCTCATGCCTAGATGACTCTTTGAGAACAAGAGAACACCATCATTTGATTATGGCATTGATCCCAATAATTCGTTATGTGTCACTGCTTGTAGACTTGCTTTTGTAAACCATGCGAGAACACAAAAACTACACTTTCATTGTTGCCTTATTTATGTGATTCCCTAGGGTTGCTTATTAGGATCTAGATCAAGTGACATGTAACTTCTTTAAGATTAACTTGATTGGCAATGGAAATTACAGTTCAGTGTGAAGATGCAACTTGAGGCAAGTCAAAACAAAAGTGGTGGTCTAAGATACATGACCTTGATATTCAAGGCACCAAGGGAAGTTTCACATTCGAATGCAAAGCGTTGAGAGGCATTTGTCATGTAAACAATTTTCCTCTCGTAATTGAATGATCCACAACAGACATGAAATGCAATGCTTTTAGATCCCTAATTTATGGTTTAGTTCCTAGTGGGAACTTGGACACTTTTTGCATCACCAAGAGAATCAGACGGCTAGAAGGCATTAGGCTTAGCTCAACGCATAGGCATGTACTTGAAGGAAATATGCCCTAGAGGCAATAGTAAAGTTATTATTTATTTTCTTATTTCATGATAAATGTTTACTATTCATGCTAGAATTTTATTAACCGGAAACATAATACATGTGTGAATACATAGACAAACATAGTGTCACCAGTATGCCTTTACTTGACTAGCTTGTTGATCAAAGATGGTTGTGTTTCCTAGCCATAGACATGAGTTGTCATTTGATTAACGGGATCACATCATTAGAAGAATGATGTGATTGACTTGACCCATTCTGTTAGCTTAGCACTTGATCGTTTAGTATGTTGCTATTGCTTTCTTCATGACTTATACATGTTCCTATGACTACGAGATTATGCAACTCCCGTTTACCGGAGGAACACTTTGTGTGCTACCAAACGTCACAACATAACTGGGTGATTATAAAGGAGCTCTACAGGTGTCTCCGAAGGTACATGTTGAGTTGGCGTATTTCGAGATTAGGATTTGTCACTCCGATTGTCGGAGAGGTATCTCTGGGCCCTCTCGGTAATGCACATCACTATAAGCCTTGCAAGCAATGTGACTAATGAGTTAGTTGCGGGATGATGCATTACATAACGAGTAAAGAGACTTGCTGGTAACGAGATTGAACTAGGTATTGAGATACCGACGATCGAATCTCGGGCAAGTAACATACCAATGACAAAGGGAACAACGTATGTTGTTATGCGGTTTGACCGATAAAGATCTTCGTAGAATATGTAGGAGCCAATATGAGCATCCAGGTTCCGCTATTGGTTATTGACCGGAAACTTGTCTTGGTCATGTCTACATAGTTCTCGAAACCGTAGGGTCCGCACGCTTAAGGTTTCGATGACAGTTATATTATGATTTTATGGGTTCTGATGTACCGAAGGTTGTTCGGAGTCCCGGATATGATCATGGACATGACGAGGAGTCTCGAAATGGTCGAGACATGAAGATTGATATATTGGAAGCCTATATTTGGATGTCAGAAGTGTTCCGGGTGAAATCGGGATTTTACCGGAGTATCGGGGGGTTATCGGAACCCCCCGGGGGCTTAATGGGCTACATGGGCCTTAGTGGAAATAGAGGTCAGCAAGGGGAGTGTGGGGCGCGCCCCCCAAGGCCCAAACCGAATTGGTTTAGGGCAAGGGGGCCGGCCCCCCCTCTTTCCTTCTCCTCCTCTCCCTTTCCTTCCCCCCTCCTACTCCTACTAGGAAATAGGAGGAGTCCTACTCCTAGTGGGAGTAGGACTCCCCCTTGGCGCGCCTCTCCCTGGCCGGCCGCCTCCTCCCCTTGCTCCTTTATATACGGGGGCAGGGGGCACCCCATAGACACAATAATTGATCCCTTGGATCTCTTAGCCGTGTGCTGTGCCCCCCTCCACCATAATCCACCTCGATAATATCGTAGCGGTGCTTAGGCGAAGCCCTGCGTCGGTAGAACATCATCATCATCACCACGCTGTCGTGCTGACGGAACTCTCCCTCGACACTCGGCTGGATCGGAGTACGAGCGACGTCATCGAGCTGAACGTGTGCTAGAACTCGGAGGTGTCGTAGTTTCGGTGCTTGATCGGTCGGGCCATGAAGACGTACGACTACATCAACCGCGTTGTTCTAACGCTTCCGCTTTCGGTCTACGAGGGTACGTGGACGACACTCTCCCCTCTTGTTGCTATGCATCACCATGATCTTGCATGTGCGTAGGAAAATTTTGAAATTACTACGTTCCCCGATAGTGGTATCAGAGTCAGGTTTTATGCGTAGATGTTATATGCACGAGTAGAACACAAGTGAGTTGTGGGCGATACAAGTCATACTGCTTACCAGCATGTCATACTTTGGTTCGGCGGTATTGTTGGATGAAGCGGCCCGGACCGACATTATGCGTACGCTTACGCGAGACTAGTTCTACCGACATGCTTTGCACGCAGGTGGCTGACAGGTGTCAATTTCTCCAACTTTAGTTGAACCGAGTGTGGCTACGCCCGGTCCTTGCGAAGGTTAAAACAACACTAACTTGACGAACTATCGTTGTAGTTTTGATGCGTAGGTAAGAACGGTTCTTGCTCAGCCCGTAGCAGCCACGTAAAATTTGCAACAACAAAGTAGAGGACGTCTAACTTGTTTTTGTAGGGCATGTTGTGATGTGATATGGTCAAGACGTGATGCTATATTTTATTGTATGAGATGATTATGTTTTGTAACCGAGTTATCGGCAACTGGCAGGAGCCATATGGTTGTCGCTTTATTTTATGAAATGCAAGCGCCCTGTAATTACTTTACTTTATCACTAAGCAGTAGCGATAGTCGTAGAAGCAATAGATGGCGAAACGACAACGATGCTACGATGGAGATCAAGGTGTCGCGCCGGTGACGATGGTGATCATGACGGTGCTTCGGAGATGGAGATCACAAAGCACAAGATATTGATGGCCAGATCATATCACTTATATTGATTGCATGTGATGTTTATCCTTTATGCATCTTATTTTGCTTTGTTTGACGGTAGCTGAGGGAGTCCCGGACTAGGGGGTGTCCGGATAGCCGAACTATCATCATCGGCCGGACTCCAAGACTATGAAGATACAAGACTGAAGACTTCGTCCCGTGTTCGGATGGGACTTCCCTTGGCGTGGAAGGCAAGCTTGGCGATACGGATATGTAGATCTCCTACCATTGTAACCGACTCTGTGTAACCCTAGCCCTCTCCGGTGTCTATATAAACCGGATGGCTTTAGTCCATAGGACGAACAACAATCATACCATAGGCTAGCTTCTAGGGTTTAGCCTCCTTGATCTCGTGGTAGATCTACTCTTGTAATACCCACATCATCAATATCAATCAAGCAGGACGTAGGGTTTTACCTCCATCAAGAGGGCACGAACCTGGGTAAAACATCGTGTCCCTTGTCTCCTGTTACCATCCGCCTAGACACACAGTTCGGGACCCCCTACCCGAGATCCGCCAGTTTTGACACCGACATTGGTGCTTTCATTGAGAGTTCCTCTGTGTCGTCACCGATAGGCTCGATGGCTTCTCCGATCATCAACAACGACGTAGTCCAGGGTGAGACCTTTCTCCCTGGACAGATCTTCGTATTCGGCGGCTTTGCACTGCGTGCCAATTCGCTTGGCCATCTGGAGCAGATCGAAAGCTACGCCCCTGGCCGTCAGGTCAGATTTGGAAGTTTGAACTTCACGGCTGACATCCGCGAAGACTTGATCTTCGATGGATTCGAGCCACAGCCGAGCGCGCCGCATTGTCACGACGGGCATGATTTAGCTCTGTAGCCGGACAGTGCCCTGGAGGCCGCACATGAGTCCGCTCCGACCCTCAATTCGGAGTTGGCCGCGCAGATCGAGGACGGGTGGCTAGACACCGCCTCGGGGGCTGCAACCTCTACGGCGATGGAGCCGAACACTGACCTTGTCCCTCATGAAGCTCGTGACTCCGAGGTGCCGGACTCCTCGCCGGACTCCGAACCTCCCGCGCCCCCTCCAATCGAATCCGATTGGGCGCCGATCATGGAATTCACCGCTGCGGACATCTTTCAACACTCACCTTTCGGTGACATCTTAAGTTCGCTAAAGTATCTCTCGTTATCAGGAGAGCCCTGGCCGGACTGCGGTCAAGACAGTTGGGATGCGGACGACGAAGAAATTCAAAGCCCACCCACCACCCACTTAGTAGCCACTGTCGACGATCTAACCGACATGCTAGACTTCGACTCTAAAGACATCGACGGTATGGACGACGATGCCGGAGACGACCAAGAACCAGCGCCTACTGGGCACTGGAAAGCCACCTCATCATATGGCATATACATGGTGGATATCCCAAAGGATGGGAATGGTGAAGGAACAGCGGAGGATGACCCCTCCAAAAAACAGCCCAAGCGCCGACGTTAGCGGCGCCGCTCTAAATCCCGCCACAGCAAGAATAGAGATTCCGGCGCCGGAGATAATAACACCCCAGACAGTGCCGAAGACAACCCCCTCCAGCAAGATTCAGCACAAGAGGACGGAGATGCCAGCCCTCATGAGAGAGCAGCAGACGAAGAGGTAGAGGATTACATGCCTCCCTCCGGAGACAAGGCAAGCCTCGACGACGACGAATTCGTCGTGCCTGAGGATCCCGTCGAACAAGAGCGTTTTAAACGCAGGCTTATGGCCACGACAAACAGCCTCAAGAAAAAGCAGCAGCAGCTTAGAGCTGACCAAGATCTGCTAGCCGACAGATGGACTGAAGTCCTTGCGGCCGAAGAGCATGAGCTCGAACGCCCCTCCAAAAGCTACCCTAAACACAAGCTGCTCCCCCGATTAGAGGAGGAGGCATATGAACCATCATCACCAGCAGACAATACGGCTGACCGACCACCCCGTGGCCGCGACAGAGAGGCCTCTAGGCCCTCCACTAGAACCGTACCCCGGCATCGTTCGAAAAGCACACGTCCACAGGGGAACGCTCTGGACTTGCGAGATATATTGGAGGATAAGGCAAGACAATCAAGATCGATCTATGGATCGCGTGGGCGCCCCATGATACGTGACGACAACCGTCGCGCCGGACACAGTAAGTCCGGCCGGGCCGAACACAATAGACAAAGCTCTTTTGAACTTCGTCGTGATATCACCCAATACAGAGGCGCCGCACACCCACTATGCTTCACAGATGAAGTAATGGATCATCAAATCCCCGAAGGGTTTAAACCCGTGAATATTGAATCTTATGATGGCACAACAGACCCCGCGGTTTGGATCGAAGACTATCTCCTTCATATCCACATGGCCCGCGGTGATGATCTTCACGCCATCAAATACCTCCCACTCAAGCTTAAAGGACCAGCCCGGCATTGGCTTAACAGCTTGCCAGCAGAGTCGATTGGGAGTTGGGAAGACCTGGAAGCCGCATTCCTCGATAACTTCCAAGGCACGTATGTGCGACCACCAGACGCTGACGACCTAAGCCATATAATTCAGCAGCCAGACGAATCGGCCAGACAATTCTGGACACGGTTCTTAACTAAGAAAAATCAAATCGTCGACTGTCCGGATGCGGAGGCCCTCGCGGCCTTCAAACATAACATCCGCGGCGAATGGCTTGCCCGGCACCTGGGACAGGAAAAGCCGAAATCCATGGCAGCCCTCACATCACTCATGACCCGCTTCTGCGCAGGTGAGGACAGCTGGCTAGCACGCAGCAACAACCTCAGCAAAAATTTCTGGCAGTCCGGATATCAAGGACCGCAATGGCAGGTCGCGCCGCTACAAAAACAAACGCCGCATCAACGGCGACAATAGTGAGGATACGGCAGTCAATGCCGGATTCAGAGGCTCTAAACCCGGTCAGCGGAAAAAGCCATTCAAAAGAACTACTCCGGGTCCGTCCAATTTGGACCGAATACTCGACCGCTCGTGCCAGATACACGGCACCCCCGAAAAGCCAGCTAACCACACCAACCGGGACTGTTGGGTATTCAAACAGGCAGGCAAGTTAATTGCCGAAAACAACGACAAGGGGCTGCATAGCGATGACGAGGAAGAGACCCGACCGCCGAACAATAGAGGACAGAAGGGTTTCACCCCACAAGTGCGGACGGTGAACATGATATACGCAACCCACATACCCAAAAGGGAGCGGAAGCGTGCACTCAGGGATGTATACGCGATGGAGCCAGTCGCCCCGAAGTTCAATCCATGGTCCTCCTGCCCGATCACTTTTGATCGAAGGGACCACCCCACCAGCATCCGCCACGGCGGATTCGCCGCATTGGTTTTAGACCCAATCGTCGATGGATTTCACCTCACCAGAGTCCTAATGGACGGCGGCAGCAGCCTGAACCTTCTTTATCAGGATACAATGCGCAAAATGGGAATAGACCCCTCAAGGATTAAACCTACAAAGACGACCTTTAAAGGCGTCATACCAGGTGTAGAGGCCAATTGTACAGGCTCAGTTACACTGGAAGTGGTCTTCGGATCCCCGGATAACTTCCGAAGCGAGGAGTTAATCTTCGACATAGTTCCGTTCCGCAGCGGCTATCATGCTCTGCTCGGATGTACCGAGTTTGCAAAGTAAAACGCGGTACCGCACTATGCATACCTTAAGCTCAAGATGCCAAGCCCTCGAGGAGTCATCACGGTCAATAGAAACACTGAGCGCTCTCTCCGAACGGAGGAACATACAGCGGCTCTCGCGGCAGAAGTACAGTGCAGCCTCTTAAGGCAATTCGCGAGTCTGGCCGTTAAGCGACCGGACACGGCTAAACGCGCCTGGAGTAACCTACAACAAGACCACCTGGCACGTTCCGAGCACGCGTAGCAATGCGGCCCCAACCCTAGCCCCTGCAAAATTTCAAGACGGTTCTTTCGCGTACATCATTACGCTCTGGAGATACCATGGGTATAGGGGGAGGGGCACGACCATGATAGGCCCAGAATGTGGCTTAACCACACCAGGGGATCTCAAGTGTGTCGTTCTCTTTTTTCTCTTTTTTTTACCCACAGGACTCCGTTCATCAAAGGCCCTGTCCGACAGTAGACCTGCCGAACTCACGATGCAACAGCCAGGGAGGGAGAAAGGCTACGACGAATATCCAGGTGGTCTCCATTATGAGCATTAAATCTGTTTTATACACCATTCCGCAGCCTACCCCTGGAGGGGGACATGTTTAATAGTCCCATCCCTTGCTTATCTCACCATTTGTATCGTTCTGCATTCACAACAGTATTTCTTGAATAAACAATGCAGCACCTTTTTGCTTATAATTGCATTTCTTTCTTATGCATACATGACATGTTGCATCCGTACACTTTGGTACAGCTAAATACACCAGGGGCTTATGCTTCCCGCATCATGGTGTGATAAGTCCGAACACTTTCACAAGTGCGGCACCCCGAACTTATAGCATTATATGCATCGGCTCCGAATCATGTTGGGTCAATAGTTGGGTTTGCCCGGCTCCCATGTTTTGGTACCTTATGTTCCGTTGTATCAGCTAAGGTAGCACTGGGAGAACCACTACGATTGCGCCCCAGTTGAGCTGGGCGAGCGCCTTAGTGGAGAAAGCTAAAACTGACCATCATGATGAGGCAAGAGCCGGTCGCTGTTCGAGAGGTTTTTTCGAGTCCCTAAAGACTTATGCCGCTTAGAGCGAGGAACCGGCTTTGTCCGGCCCAGGCGTGAATAGCGCCCCAAATTCGGCCTTCCGAACACTAGGGGCTTCGCCGAAATTTAAAATTATAGAATTCTATGGCTAAGTGAGAGTATTCAAGCATTATAAGTCCGGTTGCCTTGTTCGTTGTGTTGAGCGCCTCCCTAGACGGACCCAAAAATGGGAACAAGAGTGCTCAAATTTATCCCGAACACCCCAGCACTCGTGGCATGGGGGCTGAAGCCGACGACTTGACATCTCTCAGATTTGATAAACGGCCGCACAGAAGGTAATATTTTAAATTAACAAGCATTGCTTAGCGCATATGAACAAAGTTTTCAGCGCACAGGATAACAAAATGCGAGTCTACTCAAATATTACATCTTTGGAGCACTCACCCGCAATAATGCGGGCACCCTTCAGGACACTCTTATAATACATCTCGGGCGTGCGATACTCCTTGCCCGGCGGTGGTGCGTCCGTCACAAGCTTCTCAGCATCCATCTTGCCCCATTGCACCTTTGCGCGGGTAAGGGCCCGACGGGCATCTTCAATACAGGCGGAGTGCTTGATGACTTCAACCCATGGACACGCATCCACCAGTCGCCGCACCAGGCCGAAGTAGCTCCCAGGCATGGCCTCCTTAGGTCACAGCCGAACTATGAGGCCCTTCATGGCCTGTTCGGGCACCTTGTGGAGCTCGACCAGCTGCTTTAGCTGATCGCTAAGGGGCACCAGATGTCCGGCCTCAGCATACTGAGACTAGAAGACCTTCTCCATTGAGCTCCCCTCCTCGGCCCTATAGAAAGTGGCAGCATCGAACACGCTGCGAGGCAGATCTGCGAACGCTCCTGGAGAGCTCCGAATTCGGGTAAGTGATAGGTAATTCACACTCACATGCTTACTTCGCATGAAAAATGCCTTACCCGCCGCTATTTTCCTCGATTTCCTGGAGGGCCTTGTAGGCTTCGGCCTTGGCAGCTTTGGCACTCTCAAGAGACGATGCAAGCTCGGACTCTCGAGTCTTCGAGTCACGCTCCAAACTCTCATGTTTTTTCACGAGAGCCTGGAGCTCTTGCTGTACCTCCGCCACCCGCGCCTCCTGCTTCTCTCGCTCGGTGCGCTCCGTGGCTGCATTACGTTCGGCCGCGGACACCGCCTCCTTCAGGGTCGCCACCTCATTCGTGGCACCTGCAATACCCACGTTATCCTTGTCATTCTTCTTACAACCAAATCCTTTTCTGTAAGGTACAATTTTAATAAGGTGTTACTCACCTTCCTTGTCCTCGAGCTGCTTCTTGGCACGGCCGAGCTCGTTCTCGGACCGCTCGAGGCTTTGCTTCAAAGTATTGACCTCCGCAGTCAGTGCGGCAGAGGTCAGCAGCACAGCCTGCAATCCCATATTGACATATTTTTATGACTCCTGCGTATATCTTTTTAGATCCTCAGTCCGGCTTTTCTTTCCGAATACCGAACTGAGCATCAGGGGCTACTGTCTATGCGGTACTATTTTACATATATCAAAATTCTTACCTCAAAGGCTGTTAGAAGGCTGCTGCAGGCTTCGGTCAGCCCGCTCTTGGCGAGCTGAACCTTCTAAATCACCGCACTCATGAAGGTGCGGTGTTCCTCTTCGATGGAGGCGCCGTTGAGCGCCTCCAGCAAGCTATCTGGCGCCTCCGGTTGGACGGAGGCCGCCGGCGTCACGGTCTTGCCCTTCTTACGAAGGGGCCGCCCGCCCGACTCCGGAGCCACTACAGTTTCCAGGGCCGAGTCCTGTGCAAAGTCTGGGAGGTTGCCCTGCGGCACCTCCGGGGCCTCCTCCTTCTGGCAGGTCCCTTCCCGGGATCCCACCTCGGCATCATCCGCATCACGGGGGGTGGAGGCGGTCGGAAGGGAATCCATATCCGACGCACTCAAGGACCCGCTCGACGAAGCAGGAAAATCATCCTTGGGCGGACTGCAGGGTTGTATGCGGCATTAGAAAGACACCATGTGGCGAAAAAGAAAAATCATGAAGTTATTCGGGAGTCCGGATACTTACAATCTCGCCAGGGGCTTGGCCCTTGGAGGCCAATCCTCGTCGTCGTCGCCGGCGTTGGCAGAGCAGTCCGGGGGAAGAGTCCTTCCCTTCTTGGACCCTTCGGCCTCCCTCGTTGGGGAGGCCTTCCTTTTCTTCCCTTCCCCCGCTGGGGGAGAGGCCTCCTTCTTCTCCTCCTCGCCCTTGTGGGAGGAGTCTGCCTCGGAGTCATCGTCCGATGACACCTGAAAGCGGGAACTCTTTCGAGTGCCCGTGGCCTTCTTCTTGGCCTTCTTCTCCGGCACCACGTGGGGTGCCGGAGCCAGCATCCCCGTTAAGCGGGCGTCCGCTGGGTCTTCTGGCAATGGGGCCGGACAGATAGCCTGTTCGGCCTTCTTCAACCAGTCCTGTCAAAGGAGGGGGAGTTTAGATCCCGCATAGAGTCAAATATGGAAAACAAGAGTCCCTAAGGGCAAAATTGCTTACCTCACTAGCCGGACCCTGCGAGCTGAATCCGCGATCTTCGGTAGCGGATGCGGGAGCCTCGGCGCCCTTAAACAACACCTTCTAGGCATCTTCGTACGTAGTGTCGAAGAGCCCGCTCAAAGTCTGGTGCTGCGCCGAATCGAACTCCCACATATTGAAGCCCTGTCGTTGGCACGGGAGGATCCGGCGGATGAGCATGACCTGGACTACATTGACAAGCTTGAGCTTCTTGCTCACTAGCTTTTGGATGCAGGCATGGAGTCCGGTCAGCTCCTCCGAATTACCCCATGTCCGGCCGCTCTCTTTACAGGAGGTGAGCCGTATGGGGATGCCAGATCTGAATTCGGGGGCCGCTGCCCATTCAGGGTCACACGGCTCGGTGATGTATAACCACCCCGATTGCCACCCCTTAATGGTTTCCACGAAAGTGCCCTCAAGCCAAGTAACGTTGGGCATCTTGCCCACCATGGCGCCTCCGCACTCCGCTTGGCTGCCCTTCACAACCTTCAGCTAGACACTGAAGGTCTTGAGCCACAAGCCGAAGTGGGGCTGGATGCAGAGGAAGGACTCACACACGACAATAAACGCCGAGATGTTGAGGATAAAATTCGGGGCCAGATCATGGAAATCCAGGCCCTAATAGAACATGAGCCCCCGGACAAAGGGATGGAGTGGGAAGCCCAGACTGCGAAGGAAATGGGAAAGGAATACTGCCCTCTCATGGGGCCTGGGGGTGGGGATGAGCTCCCCCTCGTCAGGGAGCCGGTGCGCGATGTCGCTGGACAGATATCTGGCGCTGCGCAGCTTCTGGATGTGCCCCTCCGTAACAGAGGAGACCATCCACTTGCCTCCCGCTCCGGACATATTTGGAGAAGGATGAGGTGAGATGTGCGGGCTTGGGCGCTGGAGCTCGAGTTCACGGAGATGGATAAGCAAAGGAGGAAGAAGGCGTAGGTAAAAGGGTTGGATCTTTATCCCCTTATATGGGCGGACGAAACCATGCGTCCCCACCAGCCTGATAAAACTCGCTATCTCCCAAGCGCCGCAATCAATGGCGCGGTTGGGTTACCCACGACCGTATTGATGGGAATCCCAGAATAAGGGGAACACGATCTCTACTTCGACAAGACGTGCCAAGGAAACCGCTTCGCTAAACGGCTGAGGTGGTACAATAAAAACAATTCGAGTAAAGGCTTGGTAGTGGTGTGATGTCACGCCACAAAATACGTCAGCAGATTGAACTTGTGTACATATTATTCTCTCTATGGTGGTATGTGGAATTTATTTTGCAGAGCCGGACACTATCCTGGTGTTCACAGTCTTCTATAAATTATTCGGAGGAGGAACCCGCCTTGCAATGCCGAAGACAATATGCGCGCCAGACTCGTCATCATTGAAGCCTGGTTCAGGGGCTACTGAGGGAGTTCCGGACTAGGGGGTGTCCGGATAGCCGAACTATCATCATCGACCGGACTCCAAGACTATGACGATACAAGACTGAAGACTTTGTCCCGTGTCCGGATGAGACTTTCCTTGGCGTGGAAGGCAAGCTTGGCGATACGGATATGTAGATCTCCTACCATTGTAACCGACTCTGTGTAACCCTAGCCCTCTCCGGTGTCTATATAAACCGGATGGCTTTAGTCCATAGGACGAATAACAATCATACCATAGGCTAGCTTCTAGGGTTTAGCCTCCTTGATCTCGTGGTAGATCTACTCTTGTAATACCCACATCATCAATATCAATCAAGCAGGACGTAGGGTTTTACCTCCATCAAGAGGGCCCGAACCTGGGTAAAACATCGTGTCCCTTGTCTCCTGTTACCATCCGCCTAGACGCACAGTTCGGGACCCCCTACCTGAGATCCGCCGGTTTTGACACCGGCAGTAGCATTATAAGATGATCTCTCACTAAATTATCAAGAAGTGTTCTCCCTGAGTATGCACCGTTGCGAAAGTTCTTCGTGCTGAGACACCACATGATGATCGGGTGTGATAGGCTCTATGTTCAAATACAACGGGTGCAAAACAGTTGCACACACGGAATACTCAGGTTAAACTTGACGAGCCTAGCATATACAGATATGGCCTCGGAACACAGAGACCGAAAGGTCGAACGTGAATCATATAGTAGATATGATCAACATAGTGATGTTCACCATTGAAAACTACTCCATCTCACGTGATGATCGGACATTGTTTAGTTGATTTGGATCACGTGATCACTTAGATGACTAGAGAGATGTCTGTCTAAGTGGGAGTTCTTTAGTAATATGATTAATTGAACTTTAATTTATCATGAACTTAGTCCTGGTAGTATTTTGCAAATTATTTTATAGATCAATAGCTCGTGTTGTTGCTTCCCTATGTTTGTATATGTGTTCCTACAGAAAACTAAGTTGAAAGATGTTAGTAGCAATGATGCGGACTTGGTCCGTGATTGGAGGTTTATCCTCATTGCTGCACAGAAGAATTATGTCCTATGCACCTGGGACATCGCCAGCAGGCCCATAATTCCGTCCTGCGTCGGTCCAAGATGCTAACTGTGATGGAGGGCCTGAGCGGAACTCGGGGGCGGCTACCCACTTTGTGCCCCTGGGAGCTGTTACATAGAACCACCTCCGTTGCCATACATCGGATACTTCCGGGAAAGAACCCTCTGGCCATGGGGCATCGGCGTTCCTGCTTATTATGGCACCTCCACACTCCGCATGTCGCCCCTCGATCATCTTCGGCTTCACAATGAAGGTCTTGAGCCATAAGCCGAAGTGTGGGTTGACGTGGAGAAAAGCCTCGCACACGATAATGAACGACGAGATATGGAGGACGGCGTATGGAGCCAGATCATGGAAATCCAAACCATAGTAGAACATGAGCCCCCTCACAAAGGGGTCGAGGGTGAGGCCTAGGCCTCAGAGGAAGTGAGGGACAAACACGACACTCTCGTTGGACTCCGGCGTGGGGATAACTTGCCCCGGAGCAGGAAGCCTGTGCTGGATATCGGCGGTCAGGTATCCGACCTCCCTAAGCTTCGCAATGTCCTCCCCTTGAATCGAGGAGGCCACCCACCGGCCTGTTGCGTTGGACCCGGGCATACTGGGGGATCTGGGGTGTTGGAGCTTAGGTTTTGAGTGCTGGAGCTCGAGGTGCGAGAAGGGGTAGGAGAGGAGGAGAAAGGCGTAGGCCTTGACCCCTTTATAAAAGGGATGAATACCAAGAGTCCTCAGCGTGACCGCTTGAGACTTATCTAAAATACACAGAATCATACCAACGGTCGCCGTGGGGTCACATATGCCCACATTGATGAAGATCCCATAATAAGAGGAACACGATCTTTGCTTTGGCAGGACGTGCTAATAAAACCGCCTCGCAACGCGAGTCGTGGTGGGGCAGGAAGCGCCAGTCCATGTTGGACCAGGCCTTGATGCAAGGGCACGACATATAAAAATTGCTAGCAGAACAGATTTATGCTATGTTCCCTACTATGGTGTGTGAAGATCATCTTGCAGATCCGGACAGGGTCTACGTGTTCGATAATGACCTTGGAGTATTCGGAAGGAGGAACCCGCCTTGCAATGCCGAAGACAAAACTGTGTGCCGGACTCATCATCATTGAAGCCTGGTTCAGGGGCTACTGAGGGGGTCCTGGATTAGGGGTATCCGGACAGCCGGACTGTATACATCGATCGAACTATTGAAGCGTGAAGATACAAGACTCAAGACTTCGGCCCGTGTCCGGATGGGACTCTCCTTTGCGTGGAAGACAAGCTTGGCGATCCAGATATTATATTTCCTTCCTTGTAACCGACTCCATGTAAACCCTAGCTCTCTCCGGTGTCTATATAAATCGGAGAGGATGGTCCTTAGAAGGCCGATCACAATTACAATCATACCATCATAGGCTAGCTCTCGGAGTTTAGCCTCTACGATCTCGTGGTAGATCTACTCTTGTACTACTCATATCTTCAATATTAATCAAGCAGGAAGTAGGGTTTTACCTCCATCGAGAGGGCCCGAACCTGGGTAAACATTGTGTCCCTTGCTTCCTGTTACCATCAGCCTAAGACGCACAGATCGGGACCCCCTACCCGAGATCCGCCGGTTTTGACACCGACAAGGGTACCTCGCGAGGAGCCCGTGACGCAAGCCATGAGGATCGAGACCAGGCGGGCGCCAGGCGGGCCGGCCTGTGCAGTGTCCTTGTTTCCCCTTTGGTGCAAAGGGGGCAAGCACAGGCCAAGGCATTAGGCAAAGGTTACCGTTTCGGTGCAACAAGACCAAGACCAACAGAGCGGCAGGAAGGAGGTCACCGTGGATCCCAGGACAGCGTCATCGTCAGAGCCTTTGGCAGCCGAAGACCAACTTTAGTCAGGATAAGTGTACTAGATGTTCCCCTTCAAAATGGCCAATTGTTGGCGCCCTTCCCGCTCATTGTTTGGGAAGAGGCCCAGGGCCTCCCTCGATAAATAAGACTAGCCACCATAGAGTAGAGGTATCTAGAGAGAGGGTAGGCATCCAAGAGGCGACTGAACTCTCCCAAGCAGTTCATCACACCAGCTCAAGAACAGCCCCTCGCGAGGTTGTTCTTTCCTTGTACTAATCATCATCAGCCCCTGAGGCAATCCATCACACCACACACTGGAGTAGGGTATTACACCACAATGGTGGCCCGAACCAGTATAAATCTTGTGTCCCATGTGTGTTCTTCTTTCTAGCCTAGATCCTTTGCAAGACTTCGATATGTGAGCCGGTAGGGGAAAGATCTCCGCGCGCACCCCAGTGTTCGAACCTCAAGGGTTTGCCGGAACCCACAACCCGACATTTGGCGCACCAGGTAGGGGTGCACCGGAATCTTCTGGTCGCGTGTGATCTTCCGTCGTATCCCTGGCTGACGCTCGTCGGGCTTGCGCCGAGCGTCGGGCTGCTCTCGCCACCCACGTCGCCCAGACGGCGCCCGTCGGCGGATGCCCCCGTCGTTCCCCATCGCCTGCCACCAATGCCGCCACCGGCCCGGTGGGGAACGAGCAGCAGGCCTCGTCCCTGCATCCTTTGGTGCGGTGGGAAGGCCGCACCACCACCCCGTCGCTGACTCCAGCCGATTTGTCGTCCCACGCTCGTCGCGTCCCTGCGGACGCGCATGCCGTGCTGCTCCTAGTGCGAGAGCTCCTGCACTACCGTCCCATCGACGACCTCTACGAGGACTGGCTCGCCCGCATCACCGAGCTCGTCAGTGCTGCAGGGGGCTCTCCTATGCCCTCTCTCTTGCTGCCTCGCCCTCCATCCTACGCAGGAGGCGTGGATCAGGAGGTGCCTCCGCCACCTCCTCCTCAAGAAGGCGCCTTGGCTCCACGGTGCGCGGCCCTGGGACAAGACCCACCACGTCTAGTGCCTGCGCGACAAGAAAAGAGCTGCCAAGAGATCCCTCGCCCTCAAGAAGCTGCCCGTGTGCTCCCCGCACCGGCACGTCATGACTGCGCTCCTGCTCCAGCGTGCCAAGACCCCGCGCTGCTCCTGGCGACAGCGCGCGGAGACCTCCAAGATCAAGCCCTTCGTCACCAAAGGCCTCCTGTGGCCACTGCAGGCTGTCGTGCCTTCACCGCTGAGCTGCGCAGCGTGGCTTGGTCGGGCAAGTTCAAGCCAGATCTGCCCCCACGCTATGACGACACTGTGGACCCCGCGGAGTTCCTCTAGCTCTACGAGTTGGGCATCAAGGCGGCCAACGGGGATGAAAAGGTCATGGCGAATTGGTTCCCCATGGCGCTCAAGGACAATGCCTGCACATGGCTCCTCAACCTGGCTCCCGGCACGATTTCCTCCTGGGACGAGATGCGCACTCACTTCATCGCCAACTTCCAAGGCACTCATGACCGGCCCCCAGCCATGAGTGACCTGCGCCGCATCAAGCAACAGCCAGGAGAGACCCTGCAGAAGTACATCCAACGCTTCAACAACGCTCGCCTCAAGATCCCCAGGGTGACTGAGGAAGCCATCATCTCAGCCCTCTCTGACGGCGTGCGTGACATCAAGATGAAAGAGGAGCTAGCAATCCATGAGGGCCTGTGCACATCCCTGGAGCTGTTCAACTTGGCGACCAAGTGCGTGAGGGCTAAGGAAGGGCGCCTTTCCCTCCTCGAGCTTTCGGCTGCCGATCCAGAAGAGAAGAAGCCCAAGGCCAAGGACGTGAAGCACAAGGGGGCTGCTGTGCTCGCAGTGGAGCCAGACACCAAGCGAGGCAGGGATCAGCCTGAGTCATCCAAGGGCAGCCGGTACTGCGTGTACCACGACCTCCACACCCACAACACCAACGAATGCCAAGAGCTCAGGGCTATGCGAGATGGGCGTATCGGCCGACGCCCCGAGCGCAACGACCGGTGCTATGGCCGAGGAGGAGGAAGAGGTGGAGGACGATGGGAAGACCGTGGCCCTCGCCAAGGGTGGCGTGACCGACCTCGCAAGGACTGCTGGCAGGACCAGCCTCGCGAGGGAGGTTGGAGGGGTCAGCCTCGTGAGGATCGCCCTCAAGGCAATGCAGGCCTCCCTCCTCTGCCACCACCGCCGAGGAGGAACGAAGACCATCATCAGGATGAGGGGGCTGGGGGCTTCCAGGAGCCGCGCGCAATCGCTTGCATCTTGGGCGGCGCTCAGGCCCCAGCCTCTCAGCGCATCTTCAAGCAGTTTGCTCGCGAGGAGAATGCAGTCCTCCCCAAGCTTGAGGCCACGCGCCCCCTCAGGTGGTCTGCGTGCGCTATCACGTTCAGCTCAGCGGATCAGCTCAAGTGCGCAGCAACGGCCGGAGTCCTCCCAATGCTTTGCTCCCTAGTCATCAGCAATGTGCAAGTCACCAGGACCCTCATCGATGCCGGAGCGGGACTCAATGTCCTGTCCGTCGAGACATTCAACAATCTCCAAGTGCCACATGATCAGCTTCAGCCGACCAAGCCTTTCTCAGGAGTCACCGATGGTTCCATTGTTCCGATAGGGCAAGTTCGCCTTCCTGTCACCTTTGGGCAGCGCAACAACTACCACACCGAGCTCATTGACTTTGACGTCGCCCATGTTCGCCTGCCATAAAATGCCATCCTCGGGTACCCAGCCCTGGCCAAGTTCATGGCAGTGACTCACCATGGCTACATTGTCCTCAAGATGCCAGGAAGCGGTGGAGTCATCACGGTACCTTGTGAGGAAAGGGATGCAGTGTGTTCTCTCGAGCGTGCCTTCCAGTCCACGGCAATCGAAGACCCAGATCACAGGAGCGGAAGACTCCCCAAGGCAGTCCCTAAGAAGAAGAAAGCATCACCTGGTCTGAACCATCAGGAGGCAGGCACATCCAGGGGCATCGCGCCAGGATCCGCGCCCGTCCAAGGGGCGACTCCCCCCGTCGCATAGGAAGGCATGCCCGGCACCCTCCTCGGGCAAGGCTCGGGGGCTCTCTCCTGGAGGGCCACCGACCTTGCCAAGGTCACGAGGGGGGCGCTCGGGCACCACTTGGAGGCGTGTTTCAAAGCACGTTTCCCTCAAGACGGTGTGAAGCAAGGAGGACCAAACCCACAGGAGTTCATCACGAGAAGCATTCAAGAGCTGCAGGAGTCAAGAATCATGCGCGGCAGCCGCTGCTTACCCGCTGTAGCTCCCCATCCAGGCGAAGATGGTGAGCTGCGCGTCTGCATCGACGTACCAGGGCTCAACCGAGCCGCATCTCAGGAGCGCCTCTGGCCTTCGTGCATGGGGTGTTGCGAGGGTCCACCCCACAGCTACGTTCGCATGCCCTTCGGCCTGCCGAATGCGGTCGCCGCTCATCAGCGCCTGCTAAAGAGCATTCTAGAGGCTCAGGAGGTCAGGCATTGCGCAGTCCTGGCAGAGATGGAGATGGTCCTTGAAGAGCCGCCTGCGCCCCCGGAGCCTCCCGAGGCTCTGGGCCCTGGGGGCTCGTGAGGATCGGCTTCCGCATCACGCGTCGTCCGCTACTTCAGCATTCCTTCGTCTTCAATGGTATCAGGTGACATCTTTCAAAGTTCCATTTTTAGCTGGGAGCGCCCGCAGGGCTGCATCATTCCCAGCTCGCGTGGGTCCGTCCCTGCGGCATATATCCATTTTGCTCATGTTCTTTGCTTACCTTGTTGGGGGCGCCCCTCGGGCTGCATTATCCCCAAGCTGCTTGGGCCTGACCTAGTGGCATTTGCCTTTTCTGCATCTATCTAAATGGATTTGCTCCTCCACGCCTAACCCGATTCCTAAGGTTATCATCTGCTGCTTATCACGGACCTCTCCGCTCTCATGCAAAGTGCTTGCACGTTAAAAGGGGGGTACCTGAGCATCGCGACTCATGGGCTCTTACTGGCTCTCCAGCCCTCACCCCGTGGCCTTGACCCACGACATCGCGACCTGTCATACCAGCAGCGGCTGAGCTCGCTTGAGGGCCGGGACTTGAGGACGTAGAGCATTTGCATTCTAACCACCCTGCAGGAACACACCACTGATAAAGGTCCAGAGCCAGGCGCAACCCGCCTCGAGGTAGGGCCTCGTGAGTCCCGCGCTGGCGCACGGGTGCCTAGATACACCTCTCCTAGACCTACCGTGCCAGCCACGTGTCAGGGCAGGGCTGTACACGCCCGGGGGGCTCCTCCCAGAGGGGAGCCCCCTCCCACGCACCAGTGGAAGCACCATGCTCCGCGCTGGCTGACAACACTACCGAGGAGCGCTATGCCCGTACACATTGGGAAGCACTATGCTCTGCACTGGTGATAAACAACTGAGGGCGGCCCACGGCCGTATCAACCTCAGGGAGCCCAGAGCTCAGTGTCTGGCACCGTTGCAACGCCTCCCCTCGGGAGTGCCACGCGAGGGGGCTTGACACGGGGGCTGCACCCGGGCCATGCCCGAGCACACGCCACCCAGCCAGGTCCCTGGGACCTGGCCGTCGCGCCCCCCTCCCCGAGCGGAGCCAAGGTATGAAGACTCGTTTGCACGTCAAGGGGGACTCCTGAGCATCGCGACTCAGGAGCCTAATTGGTCACGTAGCCCCTCACTCCTTGGTCCCGTCCTGGTTTCCGGTCGGGGCTAACGGCGGCTGAGGTATGCGCGGGGCCGGGCCCTGCCGACGTAGAACGACAAATCCACTCCTATGCCTCCCTTCCCTACTTGCTTTTTGCGCGTCAAGGGGGGACTCCTGAGCATCGTGACTCAGGAGCCTAACTTGACACGTAGCCCCTCACTCCTTAGTCCCGTCCTGGTTTCCGGTCAGGGCTAACGGCGGCTGAGGTATGCGCGGGGTCGGCCCCTGCTGACATAGAACACAAGCAAATAGGAGGGAAAAAAATGCAAATTCCAGGGAATTCAAAAGCAAATATTACAAGCCATAGATTGTTTCACAATGCCAAACACAAGTTTAAATGCCTCCATGAGGCATGGTGCATGTTGAAGGAATTAAAACAGGACAGAAGCTGCGAAGGGATCACTTCCCAGGGGCGCCGCCGCCTATGGTGGAGTCACGCTGGCCGGCTCCACCTCCCGAGGCCGCAGTGCTGGCGGCATCGTGCCCGGGCAAGGTGCTGAAGGCGCGGAACCTCCCCAACAAAGCTTTGGCTCGGTATTTTACGGCCTCAGCAGCAGCAGCGGCAAGGTCGCTGCTCACAGACTCCAGCAGGCTGTCGAGGTCGACATTGGGGTCGCGAAGGTAGACGTGGCTGAGGACACGCGTCAGCACTGCAGAGGACAGGACAAGCGCCTCGGCCTCGGTCGTGGGGCCAAGGCCGTCAGCGACATCTTCAAGCGCGCGGACCAGGAAGGGAAGCAGCTCGGCGGGGCCGTCCTCTGCGCCAGCCAACGGTTTCTCTAAGCCGTTGTCATAAAGTGTCTTCCGCGCGGCACGAGCCTTCTCCTCTAGCTTCGCGAAGGCTACCCGATCCTCAGCCAGAACCTTTGCCTTGCCATCCAGCTCGATCCTCTCCGCCTTCAGCGCCTGCTCCAGCGTCTCCAACCTGCCATGACGCTCATCAAGCTTGACATCCCGGTCCCTGACGGCAGCTTCTCGAGTCTTCATCTCCTTCTCCTTCTCTTCGCGGCTACAGACCTCCTTGGCGAGCTTGTCACGCAGGCCTTGCAGCTCGTCCTCCAGCGTCTTGCAGCGCCCCCGGGCATCAGCAGCGTCACCCAAAGCGGCCTCGCGAGCGGCCTTGGCTTGGGAGGTAGCCAACTTCTCCTCATCGAAGGTCGTCGCGGCCTGGCTCAGCGCTGCTCGGACGGAGGCGTCAGAGCAGACCCAGCCAGAGACCAACTCCAGGCACCCGGCCACCAGGTGGGGGTCGGCGCCCTGGAGATATTCTCGCAACCGGCCCAGCTTAGCAGCGGCATGATCCAAGACGGTGGGAAGGAGTCGGAGAAGCGGCAGTCGGTGGAGTAGGAGGGGAAGAAGGCAGCGTGATCACAGCATCCGGCATTGGGGCCTTCTGAGCCTCAGCCACCCCGGTGACGGCATCAAGCATAGGCACCTACAGAGTCAGCGGGGCCACGGGGGCTGATCTCGCCGGAGCGTCCCTGCCGACCTCGCGAGGATGATCGGGCAGGAGAGGCGCGAGCCTCGCTACCTCCTTTCTCCGCGGGTGAAGGCGCTGCCCCGATAGAAGAACTCGCCCCAAGCGGGATCGCTGAGGACCCTTTCAGCCTTTCTGCTACAGGCACCGGCCTGGCAAAAAGAATGCAGATATTAAGCCTTGGTGACAGAAACGAAGCAAAACACGAATCGAGCACCTACTGGACATCGTCCGAGGACTCAAGCATCCTCCGGCCAAACTTGAAGCCCGAGAGCCTACAGCTGGGGTCGGCCTTGGGAGGCCCGGAAGCAGAGGACACGACAGGAGGGCCGGAGCTGGCCTTAGGCCGCCCCGGGACCAGAGCAGACCCTGGGGGAACCAGCCCCGACCTGCCCTTCCTCGGGATCAAGGGAGAGTTCTCCCCGCTTCGCCTGGCGCCAGCCTCGTCGTCGTCTGGCATGGAGCGGAGGGCACGGGACCTGTGCCGAGGGAATGACTCCCCCGACTCCTCGCCGGTCGCCTCAGAGTCAGGCTCTTCTTCCTCCTCCTCACTCCCGCTGGAGTTGTCAGAGGACACGTTCACCATCGCCAACGCCGCCAGATCCACGGGAGCTTCTGCAGGAACCAGCCCCTCCCTGTTGAAGGTGGGCATGGAGTTCACCACCTACTCCCAGTCATTGCGAAGGAACAGGGGGACAGGAGCGCCCTCCGGGATCACGGCATCTCCTCCAACCAATGAGTGGAGAGCCGCGGCCAGATCTTCGTCGGCCAGGGCCTCGGAGTAGGCGAAGGGCGGCATCTGCTTCCCCGAGCCTCCATAATGGGAGCGAGTGTTCTCGAAGCGGAGCCACCCGGTGCTCCAGGAACTCCCTCAGGAGCGTCCCCCGGTCAGCTTTGCCATCGCCAGGTTGCCTAGCCTCAGGCTCGCGTTCATCCTCTTCAGCACCGGCTTCGCGCGGGGATCGACAAGCTCCGCGCGGGACCAAGCGTCAACGGCCTTAGGCTGCCCCGTAGGCAGCACCAGTCAAGGGTGGATGCGCCCAACATCCACCATGACCCACTTGCTCTGGAAGCCTTTGATCCTCTTCCCAGGCTTCGAGATGGCATTGGAGCTGGAGTATGCGATAAAGCTCGCGCATGCGGTGATGGGGCCGCGAGAAACCCGGAGGTAAAAGTAATGGCGCAGCAAGGCCACTGAGGGCTTTACCCCAACGTGAGCCTCACAATAATAGGCGAAAATCGCCAGGAGGAGAACAGAGTTCGGGTGGAGGTGTAGAGCTTGCAAATTGTATTGGCGAAGAACAGTAAGGAAGAACTCGGAAAAAGGAGGCACCAAACCGGCGATGATGGCGCTCGCGAAGAGCGGGTAGAAGGTGCTCCCCTTGTCTTCTGGCTGGGCGGAGCCGGCCTTGAGCACAGTCGCCCCTGTGTTGCCCTGCGCCACCGTCATCAGGCGCGTGAGGGCGAGATTCTTCTCCAACATGTTCGGGGGATCTAGAGCCGGCAAGTACCAGGCCTCGGACGGGACCTTGCGAGGCGCCATAGCTTGCCCGATGGGAGGAATTGAGGCAGATCTAGAGGATTTCGGAAGCAAGGAGAAGAGCGAGAAAGGGGATCTGGAGCAAGGCGAACAAGACGGAGCAAGTAGGTCTGGTCTGGGCACCTCCTTTTGTCAGACGGACAGTTGCTGAGGCATCATGGGGAAGCGGAGACGCCCACGTCCAATCAACTGCCACGCGGCGCCCAAGGCCGCAGGCTGTTGGGGCCCGCGGCGCTTCGCACTTGCCCCTTCGCTTCTCTGCTAAGTCAAGTCCGGGCGTGCCTTGGGCCCGGGGGCTACTGTCGGCGTTCTGGGAACGGGGGTCCCCAGACTTGCCTGCCTGCGGCATGTGACGTGGCTCAAGTAGGGGGGCCAGTGTGGCCCATCTTCATCGACTGGAGCTCAAGACCCTCGCGAGGGGCCAAGCCTCACGAGGCGGATGACAGGAAGCTTCCTCAGGCGCAGCCTCATCAGGCAGGTTCGCGAGGAGGCAGATAGATCAAGGCAGGGTTGAGGGAGTCCTGGATTAGGGGGTATCCGGACAGTCGGACTGTATACATTGTCCGGACTATTGAAGCGTGAAGATACAAGACGCAAGACTTCGGCCCGTGTCCGGATGGGACTCTCCTTTGCGTGGAAGACAAGCTTGGCGATCCGGATATTATATTTCCTTCCTTGTAACCGACTCCATGTAAACCCTAGCTCTCTCCAGTGTCTATATAAACCGGAGAGGATGGTCCTTAGAAGGCCGATCACAATTACAATCATACCATCATAGGCTAGCTCTCAGGGTTTAGCCTCTATGATCTCGTGGTAGATCTACTCTTGTACTACTCATATCTTCAATATTAATCAAGCAGGAAGTAGAGTTTTACCTCCATCGAGAGGGCCTGAACCTGGGTAAACATTGTGTCCCTTGCTTCCTGTTACCACGAGCCTAAGACGCACAGATCGGGGCCCCCTACCCGAGATCCGCCGGTTTTGACACCGACATTGGTGCTTTCATTGAGAGTTCCTCTGTGCCGTCGCTTCAAGGCTTGATGGCGTCTTCAATCGTCAACGACACGGTCCAGGGTGAGACTTTTCTCCCTGGACAGATCTTTGTGTTCGGCGGCTTCGCACTGCGGGCCAATTTGCTTGGCCATCTGGAGCAGATCGATAGCTACGCCCCTGGCCACCAGATCAGGTTCGGAAACTTGAACTACCCGGCGGATGTTCGTGGAGATTTGATCTTCGACGGATTCGGCCCTGCGCCGGGAGCGCCGGATAGTCACGGCAAGCACGGCCTAGACCTGTTGTCGGACAATGGTCATGACATCATCCCTACAGCAGCCACGGATCTAAATCCAGAGAAGATTGCGTTGCCCAAGGACGGAGGGTTGGACCCCGCCCCGCGGGCCGCACCCTCATCGGCGGTGGAGCCGAACACGGGTCTTATCTCTGTGGAGGCATGTAACCCCGGACCCCCGGACTCGTATCCGGCTGTTAGATCTGGTCCGCATACCCTCGAGCCAGCTGATCCAGGTTTGGCTCCGGTAATGGAATTTACCGCTGCGGACATCTTTCAACACTCGCCCTTTGGCGACATGCTAAACTCATTGAAGTCTCTCTCTTTGTCAGGAGGCTCTGGGCCGAACTATGTTCGGGATGAGTGGGAAGCAGGCGACGAGGAAATTCGCTGCCCACCCACCACCCACTTCATAGCTATTATCGATGATTTAACCGACGTGCTTGACTTCGACTCCGAGAACATCGTCGGCATGGACGACGATGCTGGAGAAGCTCCAAAATCTCTAGGGCTCGAGACTACTACCTTGTCACACGATATATACATGGTGGACACACCCAAGAAAGACAATAGCTATAATCCAGAAGATAAAACACCCGGACAAAAGCCAAAACGGTGGCGCAGACGCCGCTCAAAGTCCATCAACAGTAAAAATAGCGACAAGAGCGCAAAAAGGATTGACATACCCGTAAGTCCCGAAGGCAGTAATGACCACATGGACCCAGCGATGGACCAGGACGATCCAGGTCACGCCAAACTGAGTTCGGAGCAAACACCCGATCAAAATGATCAGGAGGGGCGAGCTCATGATACCGCCCCAGAACAGGAACACAGTCCGAATGACGATGCATTCATCATTCCGGATGAACAAGTGGAACGAGACAACCTCCATCGAAAGCTTATGGCCACAGCAAGAAGTCTAAAGAAGCAGAAGCAACAGCTCAAAGCCGCACAAGAAAAGCTCAGTCGTAGATGGAATAACGTGCTAGACACTGAAGAAAGATATGGCGACGATCGCCATACCAAAAGCTATCCAAAGCGCAAGCTACTGCCAGGATTCGAGGACGAGGCCGTTACCCCAAAGAATAATACAACCAGCAGACCAGACGTACCGCTCCACAACCGCAACAGAACGGCTACTGACGCCGCTCACGATCTATGTGAGAAGCTGGATAAGAAGGTCGGTGAAGCCAGGTCCATCTACGGATCTAAAGGACACACCCCGGCGAGGGACTATGGTCACCCAAATGCTAATACAAGCCAAATACCAGTTTGGAATAAACTCCAGACACAACAACAACCGATTACATGCCACGGCGCGTCCAGATACATAGGGGCTGCTCACCCCCTGTGCTTCACCGAAGAAGTACTGGACCATGAATTCCCACAAGGTTTCAAACCTGTGAACATAGAGGCATATGACGAAACGACAGACCCAGGGGTCTGGATCGAGGATTTTATCCTGCATATTCACATGGCTCGTGGGGATGATCTCCACGCCATCAAATACCTTCCCCTCAAGCTGAAGGGACCAGCTCGACACTGGTTGAAAAGCCTCGCCGAAAACTCAATTGGGAGTTGGGAGGAACTGGAAGACACTTTCAGGGCCAATTTTCAAGGGACTTATGTCCGGCCTCCGGATGCAGACGATCTAAGTCACATAATCCAACAGCCCAGAGAGTCCGCCCGCAAGCTTTGGAACAGATTCCTCACTAAGAAGAATCAAATTGTCGACTATCCGGACGCCGAAGCCTTAGCGGCATTCAAACATAGCATCCGTGACGAATGGCTCGCCAGACACCTCGGCCAAGAAAAGCCAAGGACAATGGCAGCCTTGACAAGCCCTATGACCCGCTTTTGCGCGGGTGAAGACAGCTGGCTAGCCCGTAAAGGCACCAGCGACCCCAGCACATCCGAAGTAAGGGATGGCAACGGGAAGCCACAGCGTAATAGAAAATTTCCAAAACAAGGAAGAGAGTCTGGATGACACGATGGTCAACGCCGGATTCAGGGGCTCTCGACCTGATCAGCAAAAGAAGCCATTTAAAGGCAGTAAAGAGGGACCGTCCGGCTGAACAGAGTTCTGGACAGACTATGCCAAATTCATGGTACCTCGAAGAAACCTGCAAACCACACCCATAGAGAGTGCTGGGTCTTCAAGCAGGCCGGCAAATTAAATGCCGAACACAAAGGGAGGGAAACACCAAGTGAAGACGAGGACGAGCCTCGCCAGCCGAACACTGGGGGACAGAAAAAATTCCCGCCAGAAGTTAAAACAGTAAACATGATCCACGCGACTTACACATCCACGAGAAGGAATGAACGCGCGCTCAGAGACGCGCACGATGTAGAGCCCATCGTACCCACATCTGACTACTGGATGTCTCGTCCGATCACTTTTGATCACATGGACGGCCAAACTAGTATTCGGCGCGGAGGATCACAGGCCTTGATGCTTGACCCAATAATAGACGGATACTGTCTCACCTGTGTCCTCATGGACGGCGACAATAGTCTCAATTTAATATACGAGTACACTACCCGCAGAATGGGGATACACCCATCCAGAATTAGCCAAAGCAACACCACCTTTGAAGGGGTGATACCAGGCGTTGAAGCCCACGGCAGGGGCTCCGTCGTGCTGGAAGTAACATTCGGCTCCCCAGGCAACTCCAGAAGCGAAGAACTACTCTTCACCATTGCCCCCTTCCAAAGCGGCTATCACGCCTTGCTTGGAAGAACGGCCTTCGCCCGCTTCAACGCATTGCCGCATTATGGCCACCTTACACTCAAGATGCCCGGTCCACGTGGCGTCATCACTGTTAGCGGAATCACAGAGCGCCCTTCATGCGCAGAGGAACACGCGGCGGCCTTGGCGGCCGGACTATAAGCGGCCTCTAAAACTAGAAAACATGACTGGTCATCAAGACCACAGACACGGTTAGACGAGTCCGGTAGCCTGGATAAAGTTTAACCGGGCACCGTATATGTAATCCCATAGCGTAAACCAGGGGCTATAAATATTTAATACAACCCCACACTTGGCTCAACCTTATTGGCAGGCCATCATCTTACATTTTTACTATCACTCGCATACTTACGTTGTACTCTCCTATGAGTTTTCCTTTTTTTTCTCCACAGGCAACGCTTGCACGATACCCTTCTAGGATACGGCACAACGGAGACAAAGGCGCAGATGTGCAGCAGGGCCCCGTTCAACAGGTTTCTTTTAGATTAAGCCCCGGTGTAAACATTTTCTATTGCCTCTTGTTGCTCAAACCATCCCATGGGTTCTATACCCATAGAGGATACTGCCATTATTGGCATTTTGCCACGACAGATTACCGCACGTACCTAGAAACACATGGTTCATATTGAATGGGCATTCTTGAGCCCATCTTCTGTTATAAAGTCCAAACACCATCGGGAGTGTTCGGCGTCACGAGTTTGGCCTTATATGCATCAGCTCCGAATCATGTCTTGGGTCAAATGTTGGGTTTGCCCGGCTCCTGGGTTTGCCGCCTTATGTTTCGTATTATCGGCTAAGGCAGGCCAAAGGAGAACTACTGCGATTGTGCCTTGGTTATTCCGGATGAGCGCCTCAGTAGAGAAAGCCGAAAACTGACCGTCATGATACAGTGAGAGACTGTTCAACCACTCGAAGACTCACCGGAATCTCTAGGATTCCTCCACATTAACGAAGGGCTGTTTTCCGGCCATGTACACATGCGCCCGTATTTGGATGCACGCGAAGGTACCAGGGGCTACATAGTAGCCCCACCATTATATTCCCATGCTAAGCAAAAGTGTTACAGCTATATACTCCGGTTTCCTTGTTCGACGTGCGATCACCTCCTTAATGGACCAAGACGTTGGATCAAGTGTGATTAAGCATATTCTTCGCGAACGCCCCCGCATTGTATGCGTGGGGGCTGAAGCCAACGACTGCTATCTTTCGGACTACTTATACATATAAGAATGGCCATACAGGGGACACAATCATATTTTCAGGCAAAAAGTATAAATGTAGCCTTGTATTCAAAATAAACATTGTTTTTTACAATGATTCGACTTATCACTCGAACAAGACATTCTTCGAACACTGCGCCTCTATTAGGCGGGCACCTTCTGTGACTTGCGCCAAGTAGTGCTCGGCCGGATATTGGCCTCCCGCCGGATCCTGGGTCGCTATTACAGTGGCCTCCATATCCGTCCAATAGGCTTTAACGCGGGCTAGAGCCATCCGTGCACCCTCTATGCACGCCGACCTCCTCATGGCGTCAATCCGAGACACGGCTCCAAGGAATTGCTGCACCAAACCAAAATAGCTGTCCGGCTTAGGCCCCTTCAGCCAAAGATGGTCTATTACAGACCGCATTGCAAGCTCGGACAGCCTGTGGAGCTCTGCCATAGCAGCCACCTTCTCATTCAGCGGCAGCGGGCGAGTGGGAGCATTGAACTGCGACCAGAAAAGCTTCTCCACTTCTTCATCACCTTGACCCTCGAAGAACTTAACAGCGTCAGCTGTACTATTCGCCAAGTCCGCATATGCGTCTGCAGGACTCAAGCGCCCAGCTAGGGGAGCATACTTTGGATCCAAGAACTTCGTCCGTAGTAAGTATGAGCCCCCAGCCATGATTTTGTTGGCCTGTTGGAGCTCCTCCCGCATACTGTGGATCTCGGTCCACATCTCCTTGGCGGCATTAAGTGCCTTGTCCAGCTCGGCCGAACTAGCCTTATTCTCCTTTTCGAGGAGTGCGTACCGGTCGGCGGCATTTTTTAACTCCCCAGCCATTTTGACTATCTTTTCCTCGCTTCGGCGATGAGCAGCCTGTTCGGCTTTCAATTCTTTGGCCGCCTTTAGGGAAGCCGCATTGCTAGCCCGAGCTTGTTCCTTGGCTTGAGCAAGTTCCCCCCTTAGGGCCTCCATGGCAGCAGCACCATCTGCAGTGCAAACACATTGCATTAATATTATGCCCCTCTTGCATTTTCCTATACATCATAATAAGGGAATCCGAGCACATACCCTGTGACTCCTCTAGCCGTTTATTCACCAGCGTGATATCGACAACAATGGATCCGATCTGCCTCCTTAGTTCGGCAACTTCAATAGACTGGTTGGTTGTCGGATCCTTGCATACCTGCACACATGTACGGCACAGCCATTAGTATATGATCCCCCGTTTACTGCCTATGGCGGGCAACCAGAGTCTCAGGGGCTACTGTCTATAGGGAGCACACCTAGCGCACGCTTCATAACCAAAAAATTGTGCATTTTTCACTACATACCTCAAAGCCTTTGAGCAAGCTTGTAAATGCCTCATTCAAACCGCTGGTGGCAGATGAAATCTTTGTGAGCACCGTGCTCATTAAAGAGCGGTGCTCCTCCGAGAGCGCGGCTCGCTCTAGAAGGCCCGTCAGTATGTCCGGCCGGACACTGAACTGTGCCGGACCCTTTTCATCGCCCCCGTGGGAGCCAAACGCTCCGGGCTCAGGGTGACTGACGTGTTCACTGCCGGCTTCAACAGATCCGGACTCCTCCGTGACGACACCTCCGTGTTGCCCGCTTCATGAGGCGGAGAGGTGGGTGGAGTATCACTCTCCATCATCTCCGGAGGAAGGTCCCCCGAAGACGAACTCTGTTGAGAAGAGCTACTCGCCGGACTACAAAAGACGAAGTCCTGGTTATGGATCTCGGAGTAACATCACACCTTCGAATTAATAAATAACTTATGGCTCGGTGGAGGGCTGGCCCATTGGTGGGCATGACGCGGTGAGGGTGCCCGTCGCGGCAGAACCCCCTGGTGATGCTTTCTTCCCTTGCTTGGGCGTCTCCACCTCCAAATCTTCGGAGGCGGCCCTCTTCTTCCCGCGTGGGGAGGAGGCTTTGACCTCCCCTTCCCGGCTATCCTCCATAGGATGGGTAGCGATTTCCCCGGTCTGGATGCGTAGCGCGTGAAGTTCGGCTTCATTGCCCTTTCCTTCGCCTTTCCCTCAAGGGATTTTGCTGAGCGCCCGGCCAAGCATCTTTGCAATAGTTGGACCAGGCGAGCCTTCAGGAAGTGGCGCTGGACACCTGATTCTCTCCACCTTGTTAAGCCATTTCTGGCCACGGAGGGATTTTCAGAATAATAGTTTTTTCTTTGACTGTGAACTGTGGGGTAAAACCCCCACAGCATATCAAAACTTTATTAAAGCCAGACAACAGTTACAACAACATGATTATTTCAGAATAATAGTTATGATAAATATAAATAAAGTGTCCGGCTTTAAGGTTACTTACTTGGGCATCTAGGTGATTGCAGCATAGGCCCGCATCCTCGATGGCGTCCGGACACTTTACTTGTGGTCCGAAGAATAATTTACACATTCCTTTGAGCTTCAGGCCGAAAAAGTGCTTAATAGTCCGCGGACCCTCCGGATTAAATTCCCACATCCGGAGAGGCCGACGTTTGCACGGCAACATCCGTCGGATTAGCATCACTTGCATTATGCTGACAAGATTTATGTCCCTCTCAATAAGCTCCTGGATGCGATTCTGCAGTTCTGGTACATCGCCAGCAGGCCCATAATTCTGTCCTACGTCGGTCCAAGACGCTAACTGTGACGGAGGGCCCGAGCGGAACTCGGGGGCGGCTACCCACTCTGTGCCCCTGGGAGCTGTTACATAGAACCACCTCCGTTGCCATACATCGGATACTTCCGGGAAAGAACCCTCTGGCCATGGGGCATTGGCGTTCCTGCTTATTATGGCACCTCCACACTCCGCATGTCGCCCCTCGATCATCTTCGGCTTCACATTGAAGGTCTTGAGCCATAAGCCGAAGTGTGGGTTGACGTGGAGAAAAGCCTCACACACGATAATGAACGACGAGATATGGAGGACGGCTTCTGGAGCCAGATCATGGAAATCCAAGCCATAGTAGAACATGAGCACCCTCACAAAGGGGTCGAGGGTGAGGCCTAGGCCTCGGAGGAAGTGAGGGACAAACACAACGCTCTCGTTGGACTCCGGTGTGGGGATAACTTGCCCCGGAGCAGGAAGCCTGTGCTGGATGTCGGTGGTCAGGTATCCGACCTCCCTAAGCTTCGCAATGTCCTCCTCTTGAATCGAGGAGGCCACCCACCGGCCTGTTGCGTCGGACCAGGACATACTGGGGATATGGGGTGTTGGAGCTTAGGTTTTGAGTGCTGGAGCTTGAGGTGCAAGAAGGGGCAGGAGAGGTGGAGAAGAGGCATAGGCCTTGACCCCTTTATAAAAGAGATGAATACCAAGTCCCCAGCGTGACCGCTTGAGACTTATCTAAAACACATGGAATATACCAACGGTCACCGTTGGGTCACATATGCCCACATTGATGAAGATCCCGTAATAAGAGGAACACGATCTCTGCTTTGGCAGGACGTGCTAATAAAACCGCCTCGCAACACGAGTCCTGGTGGGGCAGGAAGCGCCGGTCCATGTTGGACCAGGCCACGATGCAAGGGCACGACGTATAAAAATTGCCAGCAGAACAGATTTATGCTATGTTCCCTACTATGGTGTGTGAAGATCATCTTGCAAATCCGGACACGGTCTATGTGTTCGATAATGACCTTGGAGTATTTGGAAGGAGGAACCCGCCATGCAATGCCGAAGACAAAACTGCGTGCTGGACTCATCGTCATCAAAGCCTGGTTCAGGGGCTACTGAGGGAGTCCTGGATTAGGGGGTATCTGGACAACCGGACTGTATACATCATCCGGACTATTGAAGCGTGAAGATACAAGACTCAAGACTTCGGCCCGTGTCCGGATGGGACTCTCCTTTGTGTGGAAGACAAGCTTGGCGATCCGGATATTATATTTCCTTCCTTGTAACTGACTTCATGTAAACCCTAGCTCTCTCCGGTGTCTATATAAACCGGAGAGGATGGTCCTTAGAAGGCCGATCACAATTACAATCATACCATCATAGGCTAGCTCTCAGGGTTTAGCCTCTACGATCTCGTGGTAGATCTACTCTTGTACTACTCATATCTTCAATATTAATCAAGCAAGAAGTAGGGTTTTACCTCCATCGAGAGGGCCCGAACCTGGGTAAACATGTTGGGGAACGTAGCAGAAATTCAAAATTTTCTACGCATCACCAAGATCAATCTATGGACATTCTAGCATCAAGAGAGAGGGGAATCAGAGAGTGCATCTGCATACCCTTGTAGATCGCTAAGCGTAAGCGTTCAAGAGAACGGGGTTGAAGGAGTCGTACTCATCGTGATCCAAATCATCGGAGATCCTAGTGCCGAACGGATGACACCTCCGCGTTCAACACACGTACAGCCCGGGGACGTCTCCTCCTTCTTGATCCAGCAAGGCGAGAGGAGAAGTTGAGGGAGAGCTCCGGCAGCAAGACGGCGTGGTGGTGGAGCTTGCAGTTCTTCGGCAGGGCTTCGCCAAGCACGAGGAGGTGTTGGGGAGGGAGAGGGCTACGCCAGGGGCAAGGGTGAAGCTCCCATGCGCCTCCCACTATATATAGGGGTGGAGGGGACTGGTTTCTTACCCTCCAAGTCCATTGGGGCGTTGGCAAAGGTGGGAGGAAAGAAATCCCATCATTTCCTTCCCCACCGATTGTTATCCCCCCTTTTTAGGGATCTTGATCTTATCCCTTCGGGATATGATCTTATTCCTTCTAAGGGGGGGTCTTGGTGCGCCTTGACAGGGGTGTGGGGCCTTGCCCCCACTACCCACGTTCATGTGGGTCCCCCCATGCAGGTGGGCCCCACTCTAGAACCTTCTAGAACCTTCCCGGTACAATACCGAAAAATCCCGAACATTTTCCGGTGGCCAAAATAGGACTTCCCATATATAAATCTTTACCTCCGGACCATTTCGGAACTCCTCATGACGTCCGGGATCTCATCTAGGATTCCGAACAACATTCGGTAACTGCACACTAATTCCCATAACAACTCTAGCGTCACCGAACCTTAAGCGTGTAGACCCTACGGGTTCGGGAATCATGCAGACATGACCAAGATAGCTCTCTGGCCAATAACCAACAGCGGGATCTGGATACCCATGTTGGCTCCCACATGTTCCACGATGATCTCATCGGATGAACCACGATGTCAAGGATTCAAGCAATCCCGTATACAATTCCCTTTGTCTAGCGGTATTGTACTTGCCCGAGATTCGATCGTCGGTATGCCGATACCTTGTTCAATCTCGTTACCGGCAAGTCTCTTTACTCGTTCCGTAACACATCATCCCGTGATCAACCCCTTGGTCACATGGTGCACATTATGATGATGTCCTACCGAGTGGGCCCAGAGATACCTCTCCGTTCACGGAGTGACAAATCCCAGTCTCGATTCATGCCAACCCAACAGACACTTGCGGAGATACCTGTAGTGCACCTTTATAGACTCCCAGTTACGTTGTGACGTTTGGTACACCCAAAGCATTCCTACGGTATCCTGGAGTTGCACAATCTCATGGTCTAAGGAAAAGATACTTGACATTAGAAAAGCTTTAGCATACGAACTACACGATCTCTGCGCTAGGCTTAGGATTGGGTCTTGTCCATCACATCATTCTCCTAATGATGTGATCCCGTTATCAACGACATCCAATGTCCATGGTCAGGAAACCGTAACCATCTATTGATCAACGAGCTAGTCAACTAGAGGCTTACTAGGGACATGGTGTTATCTATGTACCCACACATGTATCTGAGTTTCCTGTCAATACAATTATAGCATGGATAATAAACGATTATCATGAACAAGGAAATATAATAATAACTAATTTATTATTGCCTCTAGGGCATATTTCCAACAGTCTCCCACTTGCACTAGAGTCAATAATCTAGTTCACATTGCCATGTGATTAACACTCACAGGTCACATCGCCATGTGACCAACATCCAAAGAGTTTACTAGTGTCACTAAACTAGTTCACATCACCATGTGATTAAGACTCAATGGGTTCTAGGGTTTGATCATGTTTTGCTTGTGAGAGAGGTTTTAGTCAACGGGTCTGCAACATTTAGATTCGTATGTACTTCGCAAATCTCTAGGTCATATTGTAAATGTTGCTTCCACGCTCCACTTGGAGCTATTCGAAATGGTTGCTCCACTATACGTATCCAGTGTACTACTCAAAGTCATTTGAATAGGTGTTAAAGCTTGCATCGACGTAACCCTTTACGTCGAACTCTTTATCACCTCCATAATCGAGAAACATATCCTTATTCCTCTAAGGATTATTTTGACCGCTATCTGGTGATCCACTCCATGATCACCTTTGTACCCTCTTGCCAGATATGTAGCAAGGCACACATCAGGTGCGGTACACAGCATAGCATACTGTAGAGCCTACGTCTAAAGCATAGGGGACGACCTTCGTCCTTTCTCTCTATTCTGCCGTGGTCGAGCTTTAAGTCTTAACTTCGTACCTCACATCTTAGGCAAGAACTCCTTCTTTGACTGATCCATCTTGAACACCTTCAAGATCACGTCAAGGTATGTGCTCATTTGAAAGTACCATTTAGCATTTTTTTGGATCTATCCTCATAGATCTTGATGCTCAATGTTCAAGTAGCTTAATCCAGGTTTTCTATTGAAAAACACCTTTCAAATAACCCTATATGCTTTCGAGAAATTCTACATCATTTCTGATCAACAATACGTCAACAACATATACTCATCAGAAATTCTATAGTGCTCCCACTCACTTCTTTGGAAATACAAGTTTCTCATGAACTTTGTATAAACCCAAAATCTTTGATCATCTCATCAAAGAGCACATTCCAACTCCGAGATGCTTACTCCAGTCCTTAGAAGGATCGCTGGAGCCAGCATACCTTTTAGCATCCTTAGGATCGACAAAATTTTTCTGATTGTATCACATACAACCTTTCCTTACGAAAACTAGTAAGGAAACTCGTCTTGACATCCATCTGCCAGATTTCATAAATGCAGCTAATGCTAACATGTTCCGACGGACTTAAGCATCGCTACGGATGAGAAAATCTCATCGTAGTCAACTCCTTGAACTTGTGAAAAACTCTTCGCCAAAAGTTGAGCTTCATAGATGGTGACATTACCGTCCACGTCCGTCTTCTTCTTAAAGATCCATTTATCTCAATGGCTTGCCGATCATCGGGCAAGTCCACCAATGTCCATGCTTTGTTCTGATACATGGATCCTATCTCGGATTTCATGGCTTCTAACCATTAGTCGAAATTTGGGCCCACCATCGCTTCTGCATAGCTCGTAGGTTCATTGTTGTCTAGCAACATGACCTTCAAGACAGGATTACTGTACCACTCTAAAGTAGTACGCATCCTTGTCACCCTACGAGGTACGGTAGTGACTTGATCCAAAAACTTCATGATCACTATCATAAGCTTCTACTTCAATTGGTGTAGGCGCCATAGGAACAACTTCCTGTGCCCTGCTACATACTTGTTGAAGTGACGGTTCAATAACCTCATCAAGTCTCCACCATCCCCCCACTCAATTTTCAAGACAAACCTTTCCTCGAGAAAGGACCCGATTCAAGAAACAATCCCTATTGCTTTCGGATCTGAATTAGGAGGTATACCCGACTGTTTTGGGTGTCCTATGAAGATGCATTTTATCCGCTTTGGGTTCGAGCTTATCAACTTGAAACTTTTTCACATAAGCGTCGCAGACCCAAACTTTTAAGAAACGACAACTTAGGTTTCTCCAAACCATAGTTCAAACGGTGTCGTCTCAACGGAATTACGTGGTGCCCTATTTTAAAGTGAATGCGGTTGTCTCTAATGCCTAACCCATGAACGATAGTGGTAATTCGATTAGAGACATCATGGTACGCACCATATCCAATAGGGTGCAACTATGAAGTTCGGACACACCATCACACTATGGTGTTCCAGGCGGTATTAATTGTGAAACAATTTCCACAATGTCTCAATTGCGTGCCAAAGCTCGTAACTCAGATACTCATCTCTATGATCATATCATAGACATTTTATCCTCTTGTCATGATGATCTTCAACTTCACTCTGAAATTACTTGAACCATTCAATAATTCAGACTTGTGTTTCATCAAGTAAATATACTTAGTATCTACTCAAATCATCTGTGAAGTAAGACCATAACGATATCCACTGCGTGCCTTAGCACTTATTGGACTGCACACATCAAAATGTATTACTTCCAACAAGTTGCTATCTTGTTCCATCTTACTGAAAACGAGGCTTTTCAGTCATCTTGCCCATGTGGTATGATTTGCATATCTCAAGTGATTCAAAATCAAGTGAGTCCAAATGATCCATCTGCATGGAGTTTCTTCATGCGTATACACCAATAGACATGGTTCGCATGTCTCAAACTTTTCAAAAACGAGTGAGTCCAAAGATCCATCAACATGGAGCTTCTTCATGCGTTTTACACCAATATGACTTACATGGCAGTGCCACAAGTAAGTGGTACTATCATTACTATCTTATATCTTTTCGCATGAAAATGTGTATCACTACGATCGAGATTCAATAAACCATTCCTATTAGGTGCAATACCATTGAAGGTATTATTCAAATAAACAGAGTAACCATTATTCTCCTTAAATGAATAACCGTATTGCGATAGACATAATCCAATCATGTCTATGCTCAACGCAAACACCAAATGACAATTATTCAGGTTTAATACCAATCTTGATGGTAGAGGGAGCGTGCGATGTTTGATCACATCAAAATTGGAAACACTTCCAACACATATCGTCAGCTCTCCTTTAGCTAGTCTCCGTTTATTCCGTAGCTCTTTTATTTCGAGTTACTAACACTTAGCAACCGAACCGGTATCTTAATACCCTGGTGCTACTAGGAGTACTAGTAAAGTACACCTTAACATAATGTATATCCAATATACTTCTATCGACCTTGCCAGCCTTCTCATCTACCAAGTATCTAGGGTAATGCTGCTCCAGTGGCTGTTCCCCTTATTACAGAAGCACTTAGTCTCGGGTTTGGGTTCAACCTTGGGTTTCTTCACTAGAGCAGCAGCTGATTTGCCGTTTCATCAAGTATCCCTTCTTGCCCTTGCCCTTCTTGAAACTAGTGGTTTCACCAACCATCAACAATTGATGCTCCTTCTTGATTTCTACTTTCGCGGTGTCAAACATCACGAATACCTCAAGGATCATCATATGTATCCCTGATATGTTATAGTTCATCACGACGCTCTAGCAGCTTGGTGGCAATGACTTTGGAGAAACATCACTATCTCATCTGGAAGATCAACTCCCAGTCGATTCAAGTGATTGTTGAACTCAGACAATCTGAGCACAAGCTCATCGATTGAGCTTTCTCCCTTAGTTTCCAGGCTAAGAAAATCGTCGGAGGTCTCATACCTCTTGACGTGGGCACGAGCCTGAAATCCCAATTTCAGCCCTTGAAACATCTCATATGTTACGCGACGTTTTGAAAACGTCTTTGGTGCCTCTACTCTAAACCATTTAACCGAACTATCATGTAGTTATCAAAACGTGTATGTCCGATGTTCGCAACATCCACAGACGATGTTTGGGGTTCTGCACACTAAGCGGTGCATTAAGGACATAAGCTTTCTACTGATCGCATAATCGCTACTATCAACTTTCAACTATATTTTCTCTAGGAACATATCTAAACAGTGGAAGTAAAGCGCGAGCTTACGACATAATTTGCAAAGATCTTTTGACTATGTTTAGGATAATTAAGTTCATCTTATGAACTCCCACTCAGATAGACATCCCTCTAGTCATCTAAGTGATTACATGATCCGAGTCAACTAGGTCGTGTCCGATCATCACGTGAGACGGACTAGCCATCATCGGTGAACATATTCATGTTGATCGTATCTACTATACGACTCATGCTCGACCTTTCGGTCTCTTGTGTTCCGAGGCCATGTCTGTACATGCTAGGCTCGTCAAGTTAACCTAAGTGTTTCGCGTGTGTAAATCTGGCTTACACCCGTTGTATGTGAACGTAAGAATCTATCACACCCGATCATCACGTGGTGCTTCGAAACGACGAACTTTCGTAACGGTGCACAGTTAGTGGGAACACTTTCTTGAAATTTTAATGAGGGATCATCTTATTTACTACCGTCATTCTAAGCAAATAAGATGAATAAACATGATAAACATCACATGCAATCAAAAAGTGACATGATATGGCCAATATCATTTTGCTCCTTTTGATCTCCATCTTCGGGGCTCCATGATCATCATCGTCACCGGCATGACACCATGATCTCCATCATCATGATCTCCATCATCGTGTCTCCATGAAGTTGTCTTGACAACTTATTACTTCTACTACTATGGCTACCGGTTAGCAACAAAGTAAAGTAATTACATGGCGTTGTTCAATGACACGTAGGTCATACAATAAATAAAGACAACTCCTATGGCTCCTGCCGGTTGTCATACTCATCGATATGCAAGTCGTGATTCCTATTACAAGAACATGATCAATCTCATACATCACATATCATTCATCACATTCTTCTTGGCCATATCACATCACATAGCATACCCTGCAAAAACAAGTTAGACGTCCTCTAATTGTTGTTTGCATGTTTTACGTGGCTGCTATGGGTTTCTAGCAAGAACGTTTCTTACCTACGCAAAACCACAACGTGATATGCCAATTGATATTTACCCTTCATAAGAACCCTTTTCATAGAATTCGTTCCAACTAAAGTGGGAGACACTGGCACCCGCTAGCAACCTTATGCACCAAGTGCATGTCAGTCGGTGGAACCTGTCTCACGTAAGTGTACGTGTAAGGTCGGTCCGGGCCGCTTCATCCCACAATACCGTCGAAACAAGATTGGACTAGTAACAGTAAGAATATTGAACAAAGTCAACGCCCACAACTACTTTGTGTTCTACTCGTGCAAAGAATCTACGCATAGACCTAGCTCATGATGCCACTGTTGGGGAACGTAGCAGAAATTCAAAATTTTCTACGCATCACCAAGATCAATCTATGGACATTCTAGCAACAAGAGAGAGGGGAGTCAGAGAGTGCATCTATATACCCTTGTAGATCGCTAAGAGGAAGCGTTCAAGAGAACAGGGTTGAAGGAGTCGTACTCATCGTGATCCAAATCACCGAAGATCCTAGTGCCGAACGGACGGCACCTCCGCGTTCAACACACGTACAGCCCGGGGACGTCTCCTCCTTCTTGATCTAGCAAGGGGAGAGGAGAAGTTGAGGGAGAGCTCCGGCAGCACGACGGCGTGGTGGTGGAGCTTGCAGTTCTTCGGCAGGGCTTCGCCAAGCACTACTACGGAGGAGGAGGTGTTGGGGAGGGAGAGGGCTGCGCCAGGGGCAAGGGTGAAGCTCCCATGCGCCTCCCCACTATATATAGGGGTGGAGGGGGCTGGTTTCTTACCCTCCAAGTCCATTGGGGCGTTGGCAAAGGTGGGAGGAAAGAAATCCCATCATTTCCTTCCCCACCGATTGTTATCCCCCCTTTTTAGGGATCTTGATCTTATCCCTTCGGGATATGATCTTATTCCTTCTAAGGGGGGATCTTGGTGCGCCTTGACCAGGGGTGTGGGGCCTTGCCCCCACTACCCACGTTCATGTGGGTCCCCCCATGCAGGTGGGCCCCACTCCGGAACCTTCTAGAACCTTCCTGGTACAATACCGAAAAATCCTGAACATTTTCCGGTGGCCAAAATAGGACTTCCCATATATAAATCTTTACCTCCGGACCATTTCGGAACTCCTCGTAACGTCCGGGATCTCATCCGGGACTCCGAACAACATTCGGTAACTGCACACTAATTCCCATAACAACTCTAGCGTCACCGAACCTTAAGTGTGTAGACCCTACGGGTTCGGGAATCATGCAGACATGACCGAGATAGCTCTCTGGCCAATAACCAACAGCGGGATCTGGATACCCATGTTGGCTCCCATATGTTCCACGATGATCTCATCAGATGAACCACGATGTCAAGGATTCAAGCAATCCCATATACAATTCCCTTTGTCTAGTGGTATTGTACTTGCCCGAGATTCGATCGTCGGTATGCCGATACCTTGTTCAATCTTGTTACCGGCAAGTCTCTTTACTCGTTCTGTAACACATCATCCCGTGATCAACCCCTTGGTCACATTGTGCACATTATGATGATGGGCCCAGAGATACCTCTCCGTTACACGGAGTGACAAACCCCAGTCTCGATTCATGCCAACCCAACAGACACTTGCGGAGATACCTGTAGTGCACCTTTATAGCCACCCAGTTACGTTGTGACGTTTGGTACACCCAAAGCATTCCTACGGTATCCTGGAGTTGCACAATCTCATGGTCTAAGGAAAAGATACTTGACATTAGAAAAGCTTTAGCATACGAACTACACGATCTCTGCGCTAGGCTTAGGATTGGGTCTTGTCCATCACATCATTCTCCTAATGATGTGATCCCGTTATCAACGACATCCAATGTCCATGGTCAGGAAACCGTAACCATCTATTGATCAAGGAGCTAGTCAACTAGAGGCTTACTAGGGACATGGTGTTGTCTATGTACCCACACATGTATCTGAGTTTCCTGTCAATACAATTATAGCATGGATAATAAACGATTATCATGAACAAGGAAATATAATAATAACTAATTTATTATTGCCTCTAGGGCATATTTCCAACAGTCTCCCACTTGCACTAGAGTCAATAATCTAGTTCACACCGCCATGTGATTAACACTCACAGGTCACATCGCCATGTGACCAACATCCAAAGTGTTTACTAGTGTCACTAAACTAGTTCACATCACCATGTGATTAAGACTCAATGGGTTCTGGGGTTTGATCATGTTTTGCTTGTGAGAGAGGTTTTAGTCAACGGGTCTGCAACATTCAGATTCGTATGTACTTCGCAAATCTCTAGGTCATATTGTAAATGCTGCTTCCACGCTCCACTTGGAGCTATTCGAAATGGTTGATCCACTATACGTATCCAGTTTGCTACTCAAAGTCATTCGAATAGGTGTTAAAGCTTGCATCGACGTAACCCTTTACGTCGAACTCTTTATCACCTCCATAATCGAGAAACATATCCTTATTCCTCTAAGGATAATTTTGACCGCTATCTGGTGATCCACTCCTTGATCACCTTTGTACCCTCTTGCCAGATATGTAGCAAGGCACACATCAGGTGCGGTACACAGCATAGCATACTGTAGAGCCTACGTCTAAAGCATAAGGGGACGACCTTCGTCCTTTCTCTCTATTCTGCCGTGGTCAAGCTTTAAGTCTTAACTTCGTACCTCACATCTCAGGCAAGAACTCCTTCTTTGACTGATCCATCTTGAACACCTTCAAGATCACGTCAAGGTATGTGCTCATTTGAAAGTACCATTTAGCATTTTTTTTGATCTATCCTCATAGATCTTGATGCTCAATGTTCAAGTAGCTTAATCTAGGTTTTCTATTGAAAAACACCTTTCAAATAATCCTATATGCTTTCCAGAAATTCTACATCATTTCTGATCAACAATACGTCAACAACATATGCTCATCAGAAATTCTATAGTGCTCCCACTCACTTCTTTGGAAATACAAGTTTCTCATGAACTTTGTATAAACCCAAAATCTTTGATCATCTCATCAAAGCACACATTCCAACTCCGAGATGCTTACTCCAGTCCTTAGAAGGATCGCTGGAGCCAGCATACCTTTTAGCATCCTTAGGATCGACAAAATTTTTCTGATTGTATCACATACAACCTTCCCTTACGAAAACTAGTAAGGAAACTCGTCTTGACATCCATCTGCCAGATTTCATAAATGCAGCTAATGCTAACATGATTCCGACGGACTTAAGCATCGCTACGGATGAGAAAATCTCATCGTAGTCAACTCCTTGAACTTGTGAAAAACTCTTCGCCACAAGTTGAGCTTCATAGATGGTGACATTACCGTCCACGTCCGTCTTCTTCTTAAAGATCCATTTATCTCAATGGCTTGCCGATCATCGGGCAAGTCCACCAATGTCCATGCTTTGTTCTGATACATGGATCCTATCTCGGATTTCATGGCTTCTAACCATTAGTCGGAATTTGGGCCCACCATCGCTTCTCCATAGCTCGTAGGTTCATTGTTGTCTAGCAACATAACCTTCAAGACAGGATTACTGTACCACTCTAAAGTAGTACGCATCCTTGTCACCCTACGAGGTACGGTAGTGACTTGATCCAAAAACTTCATGATCACTATCATAAGCTTCTACTTCAATTGCTGTAGGCACCATAGGAACAACTTCCTGTGCCCTGCTACATACTTGTTGAAGTGACGGTTCAATAACCTCATCAAGTCTCCACCATCCTCCCACTCAATTTTCGAGACAAACCTTTCCTCGAGAAAGGACCCGATTCAAGAAACAATCCCTATTGCTTTCGGATCTGAATTAGGAGGTATACCCAACTATTTTGGGTGTCCTATGAAGATGCATTTTATCCGCTTTGGGTTCGAGCTTATCAACCTGAAACTTTTTCACATAAGCGTCGCAGCCCCAAACTTTTAAGAAACGACAACTTAGGTTTCTCCAAACCATAGTTCAAACGGTGTCATCTCAACGGAATTACGTGGTGCCCTATTTTAAAGTGATGCGGTTGTCTCTAATGCCTAACCCATGAACGATAGTGGTAATTCGATTAGAGACATCATGGTACGCACCATATCCAATAGGGTGCAACTATGAAGTTCGAACACACCATCACACTATGGTGTTCCAGGCGGTATTAATTGTGAAACAATTTCCACAATGTCTCAATTGCGTGCCAAAGCTCGTAACTCAGATACTCATCTCTATGATCATATCATAGACATTTTATCCTCTTGTCATGATGATCTTCAACTTCACTCTGAAATTACTTGAACCATTCAATAATTCAGACTTGTGTTTCATCAAGTAAATATACTTAGTATCTACTCAAATCATCTGTGAAGTAAGACCATAACGATATCCACTGCGTGCCTTAGCACTTATTGGACTGCACACATCAAAATGTATTACTTCCAACAAGTTGCTATCTTGTTCCATCTTACTGAAAACGAGGCTTTTCAGTCATCTTGCCCATGTGGTATGATTTGCATATCTCAAGTGATTCAAAATCAAGTGAGTCCAAATGATCCATCTGCATGGAGTTTCTTCATGCGTATACACCAATAGACATGGTTCGCATGTCTCAAACTTTTCAAAAACGAGTGAGTCCAAAGATCCATCAACATGGAGCTTCTTCATGCGTTTTACACCAATATGACTTACATGGCAGTGCCACAAGTAAGTGGTACTATCATTACTATCTTATATCTTTTGGCATGAAAATGTGTATCACTACGATCGAGATTCAATAAACCATTCCTATTAGGTGCAATACCATTGAAGGTATTATTCAAATAAACAGAGTAACCATTATTCTCCTTAAATGAATAACCGTATTGCGATAGACATAATCCAATCATGTCTATGCTCAACGCAAACACCAAATGACAATTATTCAGGTTTAATACCAATCTTGATGGTAGAGGGAGCGTGCGATGTTTGATCACATCAAAATTGGAAACACTTCCAACACATATCGTCAGCTCTCCTTTAGCTAGTCTCCGTTTATTCCGTAGCTCTTTTATTTCGAGTTACTAACACTTAGCAACCGAACCGGTATCTTAATACCCTGGTGCTACTAGGAGTACTAGTAAAGTACACCTTAACATAATGTATATCCAATATACTTCTATCGACCTTGCCAGCCTTCTCATCTACCAAGTATCTAGGGTAATGCTGCTCCAGTGGCTGTTCCCCTTATTACAGAAGCACTTAGTCTCGGGTTTGGGTTCAACCTTGGGTTTCTTCACTAGAGCAGCAGCTGATTTGCCGTTTCATCAAGTATCCCTTCTTGCCCTTGCCCTTCTTGAAACTAGTGGTTTCACCAACCATCAACAATTGATGCTCCTTCTTGATTTCTACTTTCGCGGTGTCAAACATCGCGAATACCTCAAGGATCATCATATGTATCCCTGATATGTTATAGTTCATCACGACGCTCTAGCAGCTTGGTGGCAATGACTTTGGAGAAACATCACTATCTCATCTGGAAGATCAACTCCCACTCGATTCAAGTGATTGTTGCACTCAGACAATCTGAGCACAAGCTCATCGATTGAGCTTTCTCCCTTAGTTTGCAGGCTAAGAAAATCGTCGGAGGTCTCATACCTCTTGACGTGGGCACGAGCCTGAAATCCCAATTTCAGCCCTTGAAACATCTCATATGTTACGCGATGTTTTGAAAACGTCTTTGGTGCCTCTACTCTAAACCATTTAACTGAACTATCATGTAGTTATCAAAACGTGTATGTCCGATGTTCGCAACATCCACAGACGACGTTTGGGGTTCTGCACACTGAGCGGTGCATTAAGGACATAAGCTTTCTACTGATCGCATAATCGCTACTATCAACTTTCAACTATATTTTCTCTAGGAACATATCTAAACAGTGGAAGTAAAGCGCGAGCTTACGACATAATTTGCAAAGATCTTTTGACTATGTTCAGGATAATTAAGTTCATCTTATGAACTCCCACTCAGATAGACATCCCTCTAGTCATCTAAGTGATTACATGATCCGAGTCAACTAGGTCGTGTCCGATCATCATGTGAGACGGACTAGCCATCATCGGTGAACATATTCATGTTGATCGTATCTACTATACGACTCATGCTCGACCTTTCGGTCTCTTGTGTTCCGAGGCCATGTCTGTACATGCTAGGCTCGTCAAGTTAACCTAAGTGTTTCGCGTGTGTAAATCTGGCTTACACCCGTTGTATGTGAACGTAAGAATCTATCACACCCGATCATCACGTGGTGCTTCGAAACGACGAACTTTCGCAACGGTGCACAGTTAGGGGGAACACTTTCTTGAAATTTTAATGAGGGATCATCTTATTTACTACCATCATTCTAAGCAAATAAGATGAATAAACATGATAAACATCACATGCAATCAAAAAGTGACATGATATGGCCAATATCATTTTGCTCCTTTTGATCTCCATCTTCGGGGCTCCATGATCATCATCGTCACCGGCATGACACCATGATCTCCATCATCGTGTCTCCATTAAGTTGTCTTGCCAACTTATTACTTCTACTACTATGGCTACCGGTTAGCAACAAATTAAAGTAAATACATGGCATTGTTCAATGACACACAGGTCATACAATAAATAAAGACAACTCCTACGGCTCCTGCCGGTTGTCATACTCATCGACATGCAAGTCGTGATTCCTATTACAAGAACATGATCAATCTCATACATCACATATCATTCATCACATTCTTCTTGGCCATATCACATCACATAGCATACCCTGCAAAAACAAGTTAGACGTCCTCTAATTGTTGTTTGCATGTTTTACGTGGCTGCTATGGGTTTCTAGCAAGAACGTTTCTTACCTACGCAAAACCACAACGTGATATGCCAATTGCTATTTACCCTTCATAAGAACCCTTTTCATCGAATTCGTTCCGACTAAAGTGGGAGAGACTGGCACCCGCTAGCCACCTTATGCACCAAGTGCATGTCAGTCGGTGGAACTTGTCTCACGTAAGTGTACGTGTAAGGTCGGTCCGGGCCGCTTCATCCCACAATACCGTCGAAACAAGATTGGACTAGTAACAGTAAGAATATTGAACAAAGTCAACACCCACAACTACTTTGTGTTCTACTCGTGCAAAGAATCTACGCATAGACCTAGCTCATGATGCCACTGTTGGGGAACGTAGCAGAAATTCAAAATTTTCTATGCATCACCAAGATCAATCTATGGACATTCTAGCAACAAGAGAGAGGGGAGTCAGAGAGTGCATCTACATACCCTTGTAGATCGCTAAGCGGAAGCGCTCAAGAGAACAGGGTTGAAGGAGTCGTACTCATCGTGATCCAAATCACCGGAGATCCTAGTGCCGAACGGACGGCACCTCCGCGTTCAACACACGTACAGCCCGGGGACGTCTCCTCCTTCTTGATCCAGCAAGGGGAGAGGAGAAGTTGAGGGAGAGCTCCGGCAGCACGACGGCGTGGTGGTGGAGCTTGCAGTTCTTCGGCAGGGCTTCGCCAAGCACTACTACGGAGGAGGAGGTGTTGGAGAGGGAGAGGGCTGCGCCAGGGGCAAGGGTGAAGCTCCCATGCGCCTCCCCACTATATATAGGGGTGGAGGGGGCTGGTTTCTTACCCTCCAAGTCCATTGGGGCGTTGGCAAAGGTGGGAGGAAAGAAATCCCATCATTTCCTTCCCCACCGATTGTTATCCACCCTTTTTAGGGATCTTGATCTTATCCCTTCGGGATATGATCTTATTCCTTCTAAGGGGGGATCTTGGTGCGCCTTGACCAGGGGTGTGGGGCCTTTCCCCCACTACCCACGTTCATGTGGGTCCCCCCATGCAGGTGGGCCCCACTCCGGAACCTTCTAGAACCTTCCCGGTACAATACCGGAAAATCCCGAACATTTTCCGGTGGCCAAAATAGGACTTCCCATATATAAATCTTTACCTTCGGACCATTTCGGAACTCCTCGTGACGTCCGAGATCTCATCCGGGACTCCGAACAACATTCGGTAACTGCACACTAATTCCCATAACAACTCTAGCGTCATCGAACCTTAAGTGTGTAGACCCTACGGGTTCGGGAATCATGCAGACATGACCGAGATAGCTCTCTGGCCAATAACCAACAGCGGGATCTGGATACCCATGTTGGCTCCCATATGTTCCACGATGATCTCATCGGATGAACCACGATGTCAAGGATTCAAGCAATCCCGTATACAATTCCCTTTGTCTAGCGGTATTGTACTTGCCCGAGATTCGATAGTCGGTATGCCGATACCTTGTTCAATCTTGTTACCGGCAAGTCTCTTTACTCGTTCTGTAACACATCATCCCGTGATCAACCCCTTGGTCACATTGTGCACATTATGATGATGTCCTACCGAGTGGGCCCAGAGATACCTCTCCGTTACATGGAGTGACAAATCCCAGTCTCGATTCATGCCAACCCAACAGACACTTGCGGAGATACCTGTAGTGCACCTTTATAGCCACCCAGTTACGTTGTGACATTTGGTACGCCCAAAGCATTCCTACGGTATCCTGGAGTTGCACAATCTCATGGTCTAAGGAAAAGATACTTGACATTAGAAAAGCTTTAGCATACGAACTACACGATCTCTGCGCTAGGCTTAGGATTGGGTCTTGTCCATCACATCATTCTCCTAATGATGTGATCCCGTTATCAACGACATCCAATGTCCATGGTCAGGAAACCGTAACCATCTATTGATCAAGGAGCTAGTCAACTAGAGGCTTACTAGGGACATGGTGTTGTCTATGTACCCACACATGTATCTGAGTTTCCTGTCAATACAATTATAGCATGGATAATAAACGATTATCATGAACAAGGAAATATAATAATAACTAATTTATTATTGCCTCTAGGGCATATTTCCAACAGTCTCCCACTTGCACTAGAGTCAATAATCTAGTTCACATCGCCATGTGATTAACACTCACAGGTCACATCGCCATGTGACCAACATCCAAAGTGTTTACTAGTGTCACTAAACTAGTTCACATCACCATGTGATTAAGACTCAATGGGTTCTGGGGTTTGATCATGTTTTGCTTGTGAGAGAGGTTTTAGTCAACGGGTCTGCAACATTCAGATTCGTATGTACTTCGCAAATCTCTAGGTCATATTGTAAATGCTGCTTCCACGCTCCACTTGGAGCTATTCGAAATGGTTGCTCCACTATACGTATCCAGTTTGCTACTCAAAGTCATTCCAATAGGTGTTAAAGCTTGCATCGACGTAACCCTTTACGTCGAACTCTTTATCACCTCCATAATCGAGAAACATATCCTTATTCCTCTAAGGATAATTTTGACCGCTATCTTGTGATCCACTCCTTGATCACCTTTGTACCCTCTTGCCAGATATGTAGCAAGGCACACATCAGGTGCGGTACACAGCATAGCATACTGTAGAGTCTACGTCTAAAGCGTAGGGGACGACCTTCGTCCTTTCTCTCTATTCTGCCGTGGTCGAGCTTTAAGTCTTAACTTCGTACCTCACATCTCAGGCAAGAACTCCTTCTTTGACTGATCCATCTTGAACACCTTCAAGATCACGTCAAGGTATGTGCTCATTTGAAAGTACCATTTAGCATTTTTTTTGATCTATCCTCATAGATCTTGATGCTCAATGTTCAAGTAGCTTAATCCAGGTTTTCTATTGAAAAACACCTTTCAAATAACCCTATATGCTTTCCAGAAATTCTACCTCATTTCTGATCAACAATACGTCAACAACATATACTCATCAGAAATTCTATAGTGCTCCCACTCACTTCTTTGGAAATACAAGTTTCTCATGAACTTTGTATAAACCCAAAATCTTTGATCATCTCATCAAAGCGCACATTCCAACTCCGAGATGCTTACTCCAGTCCTTAGAAGGATCGTTGGAGCCAGCATACCTTTTAGCATCCTTAGGATCGACAAAATTTTTCTGATTGTGTCACATACAACCTTTCCTTACGAAAACTAGTAAGGAAACTCGTCTTGACATCCATCTGCCAGATTTCATAAATGCAGCTAATGCTAACATGATTCCGACGGACTTAAGCATCGCTACGGATGAGAAAATCTCATCGTAGTCAACTCCTTGAACTTGTGAAAAACTCTTCGCCACAAGTTTAGCTTCATAGATGGTGACATTACCGTCCACGTCCGTCTTCTTCTTAAAGATCCATTTATCTCAATGGCTTGCCGATCATCGGGCAAGTCCACCAATGTCCATGCTTTGTTCTGATACATGGATCCTATCTCGGATTTCATGGCTTCTAACCATTAGTCGGAATTTGGGCCCACCATCGCTTCTCCATAGCTCGTAGGTTCATTGTTGTCTAGCAACATGACCTTCAAGACAGGATTACTGTACCACTCTAAAGTAGTACGCATCCTTGTCACCCTACGAGGTACGGTAGTGACTTGATCCAAAAACTTCATGATCACTATCATAAGCTTCTACTTCAATTGGTGTAGGCACCATAGGAACAACTTCCTGTGCCCTGCTACATACTTGTTGAAGTGACGGTTCAATAACCTCATCAAGTCTCCACCATCCTCCCACTCAATTTTCGAGACAAACCTTTCCTCGAGAAAGGACCCGATTGAAGAAACAATCCCTATTGCTTTCGGATCTGAATTAGGAGGTATACCCAACTATTTTGGGTGTCCTATGAAGATGCATTTTATCCGCTTTGGGTTCGAGCTTATCAACCTGAAACTTTTTCACATAAGCGTCGCAGCCCCAAACTTTTAAGAAACGACAACTTAGGTTTCTCCAAACCATAGTTCAAACGGTGTCATCTCAACGGAATTACGTGGTGCCCTATTTTAAAGTGATGCGGTTGTCTCTAATGCCTAACCCATGAACGATAGTGGTAATTCGATTAGAGACATCATGGTACGCACCATATCCAATAGGGTGCAACTATGAAGTTCGGACACACCATCACACTATGGTGTTCCAGGCGGTATTAATTGTGAAACAATTTCCACAATGTCTTAATTGCGTGCCAAAGCTCGTAACTCAGATACTCATCTCTATGATCATATCATAGACATTTTATCCTCTTGTCACGATGATCTTCAACTTCACTCTGAAATTACTTGAACCATTCAATAATTCAGACTTGTGTTTCATCAAGTAAATATACTTAGTATCTACTCAAATCATCTGTGAAGTAAGAACATAACGATATCCACTGCGTGCCTTAGCACTTATTGGACTGCACACATCAAAATGTATTACTTCCAACAAGTTGCTATCTTGTTCCATCTTACTGAAAACGAGGCTTTTCAGTCATCTTGCCCATGTGGTATGATTTGCATATTTCAAGTGATTCAAAATCAAGTGAGTCCAAACGATCCATCTGCATGGAGTTTCTTCATGCGTATACACCAATAGACATGGTTCGCATGTCTCAAACTTTTCAAAAACGAGTGAGTCCAAAGATCCATCAACATGGAGCTTCTTCATGCGTTTTACACCAATATGACTTACATGGCAGTGCCACAAGTAAGTGGTACTATCATTACTATCTTATATCTTTTGGCATGAAAATGTGTATCACTACGATCGAGATTCAATAAACCATTCCTATTAGGTGCAATACCATTGAAGGTATTATTCAAATAAACAGAGTAACCATTATTCTCCTTAAATGAATAACCGTATTGCGATAGACATAATCCAATCATGTCTATGCTCAATGCAAACACCAAATGACAATTATTCAGGTTTAATACCAATCTTGATGGTAGAGGGAGCGTGCGATGTTTGATCACATCAAAATTGGAAACACTTCCAACACATATCGTCAGCTCTCCTTTAGCTAGTCTCCGTTTATTCCGTAGCTCTTTTATTTCGAGTTACTAACACTTAGCAACTGAACCGGTATCGTAAACCCTGGTGCTACTAGGAGTACTAGTAAAGTACACCTTAACATAATGTATATCCAATATACTTCTATCGACCTTGCCAGCCTTCTCATCTACCAAGTATCTAGGGTAATGCTGCTCCAGTGGCTGTTCCCCTCATTCCAGAAGCACTTAGTCTCGGGTTTGGGTTCAACCTTGGGTTTCTTCACTAGAGCAGCAGCTGATTTGCCGTTTCATCAAGTATCCCTTCTTGCCCTTGCCCTTCTTGAAACTAGTGGTTTCACCAACCATCAACAATTGATGCTCCTTCTTGATTTCTACTTTCGCGGTGTCAAACATCGTGAATACCTCAAGGATCATCATATGTATCCCTGATATGTTATAGTTCATCACGACGCTCTAGCAGCTTGGTGGCAATGACTTTGGAGAAACATCACTATCTCATCTGGAAGATCAACTCCCACTCGATTCAAGTGATTGTGGCACTCAGACAATCTGAGCACAAGCTCATCGATTGAGCTTTATCCCTTAGTTTCCAGGCTAAGAAAATCGTCGGAGGTCTCATACCTCTTGACGTGGGCACGAGCCTGAAATCCCAATTTCAGCCCTCGAAACATCTCATATGTTACGCGACGTTTCGAAAACGTCTTTGGTGCCTCTACTCTAAACCATTTAACTGAACTATCATGTAGTTATCAAAACGTGTATGTCCGATGTTCGCAACATCCACAGACGACGTTTGGGGTTCTGCACACTGAGCGGTGCATTAAGGACATAAGCTTTCTACTGATCGCATAATTGCTACTATCAACTTTCAACTATATTTTCTCTAGGAACATATCTAAATAGTGGAAGTAAAGCGCGAGCTTACGACATAATTTGCAAAGATCTTTTGACTATGTTCAGGATAATTAAGTTCATCTTATGAACTCCCACTCAAATAGACATCCCTCTAGTCATCTAAGTGATTACATGATCCGAGTCAACTAGGTCGTGTCCGATCATCACGTGAGACGGACTAGCCATCATCGGTGAACATCTTCATGTTGATCGTATCTACTATACGACTCATGCTCGACCTTTCGGTCTCTTGTGTTCCGAGGCCATGTCTGTACATGCTAGGCTCGTCAAGTTAACCTAAGTGTTTCGCGTGTGTAAATCTGGCTTACACCCGTTGTATGTGAACGTAAGAATCTATCACACCCGATCATCACGTGGTGCTTCGAAACGACGAACTTTCGCAACGGTGCACAGTTAGGGGGAACACTTTCTTGAAATTTTAATGAGGGATCATCTTATTTACTACCGTCATTCTAAGCAAATAAGATGAATAAACATGATAAACATCACATGCAATCAAAAAGTGACATGATATGGCCAATATCATTTTGCTCCTTTTGATCTCCATCTTCGGGGCTCCATGATCATCATCGTCACCGGCATGACACCATGATCTCCATCATCATGATCTCCATCATCGTGTCTCCATGAAGTTGTCTTGACAACTTATTACTTCTACTACTATGGCTACCGGTTAGCAACAAAGTAAAGTAATTACATGGCGTTGTTAAATGACACGCAGGTCATACAATAAATAAAGACAACTCCTATGGCTCCTGCCGGTTGTCATACTCATCGACATGCAAGTCGTGATTCCTATTACAAGAACATGAACAATCTCATACATCACATATCATTCATCACATTCTTCTTGGCCATATCACATCACATAGCATACCCTGCAAAAACAAGTTAGACGTCCTCTAATTGTTGTTTGCATGTTTTACGTGGCTGCTATGGGTTTCTAGCAAGAACGTTTCTTACCTACGCAAAACCACAACGTGATATGCCAATTGCTATTTACCCTTCATAAGAACCCTTTTCATCGAATTCGTTCCGACTAAAGTGGGAGAGACTGGCACCCGCTAGCCACCTTATGCACCAAGTGCATGTCAGTCGGTGGAACTTGTCTCACGTAAGTGTACGTGTAAGGTCGGTCCGGGCCGCTTCATCCCACAATACCGTCGAAACAAGATTGGACTAGTAACAGTAAGAATATTGAACAAAGTCAACACCCACAACTACTTTGTGTTCTACTCGTGGAAAGAATCTACGCATAGACCTAGCTCATGATGCCACTGTTGGGGAACGTAGCAGAAATTCAAAATTTTCTATGCATCACCAAGATCAATCTATGGACATTCTAGCAACAAGAGAGAGGGGAGTCAGAGAGTGCATCTACATACCCTTGTAGATCGCTAAGCGGAAGCGTTCAAGAGAACGGGGTTGAAGGAGTCGTACTCATCGTGATCCAAATCACCGAAGATCCTAGTGCCGAATGGACGGCACCTCCGCGTTCAACACACGTACAGCCCGGGGACGTCTCCTCCTTCTTGATCCAGCAAGGGGAGAGGAGAAGTTGAGGGAGAGCTCCGGCAGTACGACGGCGTGGTGGTGGAGCATGCAGTTCTTCGGCAGGGCTTCGCCAAGCACTACTACTACTACGGAGGTGTTGGGGAGGGAGAGGGCTGCGCCAGGGGCAAGGGTGAAGCTCCCATGCGCCTCCCCACTATATATAGGGGTGGAGGGGGCTGGTTTCTTACCCTCCAAGTCCATTGGGGCGTTGGCAAAGGTGGGAGGAAAGAAATCCCATCATTTCCTTCCCCACCGATTGTTATCCCCCCTTTTTAGGGATCTTGATCTTATCCCTTCGGGATATGATCTTATTCCTTCTAAGGGGGGATCTTGGTGTGCCTTGACCAGGGGTGTGGGGCCTTGCCCCCACTACCCACGTTCATGTGGGTCCCCCCATGTAGGTGGGCCCCACTCCGGAACCTTCTAGAACCTTCCCGGTACAATACCGAAAAATCCCGAACATTTTCCGGTGGCCAAAATAGGACTTCCCAGATATAAATCTTTACCTCCGGACCATTTCGGAACTCCTCGTGACGTCCGGGATCTCATCCGGGACTCCGAACAACATTAGGTAACTGCACACTAATTCCCATAACAACTCTAGCGTCACCGAACCTTAAGTGTGTAGACCCTACGGGTTCGGGAATCATGCAGACATGACCGAGATAGCTCTCTGGCCAATAACCAACAGCGGGATCTGGATACCCATGTCGGATCCCACATGTTCCACGATGATCTCATCGGATGAACCACGATGTCAAGGATTCAAGTAATCCCGTATACAATTCCCTTTGTCTAGCGGTATTGTACTTGCCCGAGATTCGATCGTCAGTATGCCGATACCTTGTTCAATCTCGTTACCGGCAAGTCTCTTTACTCGTTCCGTAACACATCATCCCGTGATCAACCCCTTGGTCACATTGTGCACATTATGATGATGTCCTACCGAGTGGGCCCAAAGATACCTCTCCGTTACACGGAGTGACAAATCCCAGTCTCGATTCATGCCAACCCAACAGACACTTGCGGAGATACTTGTAGTGCACCTTTATATCCACCCAGTTACGTTGTGACGTTTGGTACACCCAAAGCATTCCTACGGTATCCGGGAGTTGCACAATCTCATGGTCTAAGGAAAAGATACTTGACATTAGAAAAGCTTTAGCATACGAACTACACGATCTCTGCGCTAGGCTTAGGATTGGGTCTTGTCCATCACATCATTCTCCTAATGATGTGATCCCGTTATCAACGACATCCAACGTCCATGGTCAAGAAACCGTAACCATCTATTAATCAACGAGCTAGTCAACTAGAGGCTTACTAGGGACATGGTGTTGTCTATGTACCCACATATGTATCTGAGTTTCCTGTCAATACAATTATAGCATGGATAATAAACGATTATCATGAACAAGGAAATATAATAATAACTAATTTATTATTCCCTCTAGGGCATATTTCCAACAAAACATTGTGTCCCTTGCTTCCTGTTACCATCATCCTAAGACGCACAGATCGGGACCCCCTACCCGAGATCCGCCGGTTTTGACACCGACAAGGGTACCTCGCGAGGAGCCCATGACGCAAGCCATGACGATCGAGACCAGGCGGGCGCCAGCCTGCGCAGTGTCCTTGTTTCCCCTTTGCTGCAAAGGGGGCAAGCACAGGCCAAGGCATCAGGCAAAGGTTACCGTTTCGGTGCAACAAGACCAAGACCAATAGAGCGACAGGAAGGAGGTCACCGTGGAGCCTAGGATGGTGTCATCGTAAGAGTCTTTGGCAGCCGAAGACCAACTTTAGTCAGGATAAGTGTATTAGATGTTCCCCTTAAAAATGGCCAATTGTTGGCGCCCTTCCCGCTCATTATTTGGGAAGAGGCCCATGGCCTCCCTCGATAAATAGGACTAGCCACCATAGAGTAGAGGTATCTAGAGAGAGGGTAGGCATCCAAGAGGCGACTGAACTCTCCCAAGCAGTTCATCGCACCAGCTCAAGAACAACCCCTCGTGAGGTTGTTCTTTCCTTGTACTAATCATCATCAGCCCCTGAGGCAATCCACCACACCGCACACTGGAGTAGGGTATTACACCACAATGGTGGCCCGAACCAGCATAAATCTCGTGTCCCATGTGTGTTCTTCTTTCTAGCCTAGATCCTTTGCGAGACTTCGATACGTGAGCCGGTAGGGGAAAGATCTCCACGCGCACCCCAGTGTTCGAACCTCAAGGGTCTGCCGGAACCCACAACCCGACAATGTTCCATGAGATGAAATTGATATTTCAGACTCATGCCCGTGTCAAGAGGTACGAGACCTCTGACAAATACTTCGCCTAAAAGATGGAGGAGAATTGCTCAACTCGTGAGCAAGTGCTTAGATTGACTGAGTACTACAATCACTTGAATCAAGTGGGAGTTAATATTCCAGATAAGATAGTGATTGACAGAGTTCTCTAGTCACCATCACCAAGTTACTAGAACTTCGTGATGGACTATAGTATGCAAGGGATGACGAAAACGATTCCCGAGCTCTTCGTGATGTTGAAATCAACGAAGGTAGAAATCAAGAAAAAGCATCAAGTGTTGATGATTGACAATACCACTAGTTTCAAGAAAAGGGCAAAGGGAAAGAAAGGGAACTTCAAGTAGAATGACAAGCAAGTTGTCACTCCCGCGAAGAAGCCCAAAGCTGGACCAAAGCCTGAAACTGAGTGCTTACACTCGAAAGGGAATGGTCACTGGAAGTGGAAATGCCCTGAATATTTGGTGGATAAATAAGGATGGCAAAGTGAACAAGTGTATATTTGATATACAAGTTATTGATGTGTGCCTTACTAGTGTTTATAGTTGCCCCTGAGTATTTGATACTTGTTCGGTTGCTAAGATTAGTAACTCAAAACAGGAGTTATAGAATAAACAGAGACTAGTTGAAGGGGAAGTGACGATGAGTGTTGGAAGTAGTTCCAAGATTGATATGATCATCATCGCACACTCCCTATACTTTCGGGATTAGTGTTAAACCTAAATAAATGTTATTTAGCGTTTGCGTTGAGCATGAATATGATTTGATCATGTTTATTGCAATACGGTTATTCATTTAAAGTTAGAGAATAATTGTTGTTCTGTTTACATGAATAAAACCTTCAATGGCCATACACCCAATGAAAATAGTTTGTTGGATCTCGATCGTAGTGATACACATATTCATAATATTGATGCCAAAATATGCAAAGATAATAATGATATTGCAACTTATTTGTGGCACTGCCGTTTGGGTCATATCGATGTAAAGCGCATGAAGAAACTCCATAAAGATGGATTTTCGGAATCACTTGGTTATGAATCATTTGATGCTTGCGAACCGTGCCTTTTTGGCAAGATGACTAAAACTCTGTTCTCCAGAACAATGGAACGAGCTACTGACTTGTTGGAAATAATACATACTGATGTATGCAAACCAATGAGTATTAAGGCTCGTGGCGGGTATCGTAATTTTTTGACCTTCACAGATGATTTGAGCAGATATGGGTATATCTACTTGATGAAACATAAGTCTGAAATAGTTGAAAGGTTCAAGGAATTTCAGAGTGAAGTGGAAAATCATCGTAACAAGAAAATAATTTTTCTGCGATCTGATCGTGGAGATAAATATTTGAGTTACGAGTTTGGTCTTAAAACAATGTGGAATAGTTTCACAGCTCACGCCACCTGGAACACCACAACGTTATGGTGTGTCCGAACGTCGTAACCTCACTTCATTGGATATGGTGCGATCTATGATGTATCTTACCGATTTACCACCATCGTTTTGGGTTATGCATTAAAGACAGCTGCATTCACTTTAAATAGGGCACCATCAACATCCATTGAGACGACGCCTTATGAACTGTGGTTTAGCAAGAAACCAAAGTTGTCATTTCTTAAAGTTTGGGGCTGCGATGCTTATGTACAAAAAATCACCTGATAAGCTCGAACCCAAATCGGAGAAGTGCGTCTTCATAGAATACCCAAAGGAAACTGTTGGGTACACCTTCTATCACAGATCCGAAGGCAAGATATTCGTTGCTAAAATGGATCCTTTCTAGAAAAGGAATTTCTCTCGAAAGAAGTGAGTGGGAGGAAAGTAGAGCTTGATAAGGTTATTGTACCTTCTCCCAAATTGGAAAGTAGTTCATCACAGAAATCAGTTCCAGTGATTGCTACACCAATTAGTGAGAATGCTAATGATGATGATCATGAAGCTTCAGATCAAGTTACTACCGAACTTTGTAGATCTTCCAGGTTAAGATCCGCACCAGAGTGGTAAGGTAATCCTATTCTGGAAGTCATGTTACTAGACCATGATGAACCTACGAACTATGAGGAAGCGATGATGAGCCCAGATTCCGCGAAATGGCTTGAAGACCATGAAATCTGAGATGGGATCCATGTATGAGAACAAAGTGTAGACTTTGATTGACTTGCCCGATGATCGGCAAGCCATAGAAAATAAATGGATCTTCAAGAGGAAGATGGACGTTGATAGTAGTGTTACTATCTACAAAGCTAGACTTGTCGAAAAAGGTTTTTGACAAAGTTCAAGATGTTGACTACGATGAGTTTTTTTCTCACTCGTATCGATGCTTATAGTCTGTCCGAATCATGTTAGCAATTGCCACATTTTATGAAATCTGGCAAATGGATGTCAAAACTGCATTCCTTAATGGATTTATTAAAGAAGAGTTGTATATGATGCAACCAGAAGGTTTTGTCAATCTTAAAGGTGCTAACAAATTGTGCAAGCTCCAGCGATCCATCTATGGACTGGTGCAAGCATCTCGGAGTTGGAATATACGCTTTGATGAGTTGATCAAAGCATATGGTTTTATACAGACTTTTGGAGAAGCCTGTATTTACAAGAAAGTGAGTGGGAGCTCTGTAACATTTCTAAAACTATATGTAGATGACATATTGTTAATTGAAAATGATATATAAATTCTGGATAGCATAAAAGGATACTTGAATAAGAGTTTTTTAAAAGAAAGACCTCAGTAAAGCTACTTACATATTGATTGTCAAGATCTATTGAGATAGATCAAGACGCTTGATAAGTTTTTCAATGAGTACATACCTTGTCAAGATTCTGAAGTAACTCAAAATGGAACAGTCAAAGAAAGAGTTCTTGCCTGTGTTGCAAATGTGTGAAATTGAGTAAGACTCAAATCCGACCACGGCAGAAAATAGAAAAGAGAATGAAAGTCATTCCCTATGCCTCGGTCATAGGTTCTATAAAGTATGCTATGCTATGTACCAGACCTATTATATACCTTGCTCTGAATTTGGCAAGGGAGTACAATAGTGATCTAGGAGTAGATCACTGGACATTGGTCAAGAATATCCTTAGTGAGGACTAAGGAAATATTTCTCGATTATGGAGGTGATAAAAGAGCCCGTCGTAAAGAGTTACATCGGTGCAAGCTTTTACACCGATCCAGATGACTCTAAGTCTCAATCTGGATACACATTGAAAGTGGGAGAAATTAGCTAGAGTAGCTCCGTGCAGAGCATTATAGACATAGAATACTTGCAAAATACATACGGATCTGAATGTGACAGACCCGTTGACTAAGCTTCTCTCACGAGCAAAACATGATCACACCTTAGTACTCTTTGGGTGTTAATCACATAGCAATGTGAACTAGATTATTGACTCTAGTAAAACCTTTGGGTGTTGGTCACATGACGATGTGAACTATGGGTGTTAATCATATACAGATATGAATATTGATGTTAAATCACATAGCGATGTGAATTAAATTATTGACTCTAGTGCAAGTGGGAGACTGACGGAAATATGCCCTAGAGGCAATAATAAAGTTATTATTTATTTTCTTATTTCATGATAAATGTTTATTATTCATGCTAGAATTGTATTAACCAGAAACATCATACATGTGTGAATACATAGACAAACATAGTGTCACTAGTATGCCTCTACTTGACTAGCTTGTTGATCAAAGATGGTTGTGTTTCCTAGCCATAGACATGAGTTGTCATTTGATTAACGGGATCACATCATTAGAAGAATGATGTGATTGACTTGACCCATTCTGTTAGCTTAGCACTTGATCGTTTAGTATGTTGTTATTGCTTTCTTCATGACTTATACATGTTCCTATGAATATGAGATTATGCAACTCCCCTTTACCGGAGGAACACTTTGTGTGCTACCAAACGTCACAACGTAACCGGGTGATTATAAAGGATCTCTATAGGTGTCTCCGAAGGTACATGTTGAGTTGGCGTATTTCGAGATTAGGATTTGTCACTCCGATTATCGGAGAGGTATCTCTAGGCCCTCTCGATAATGCACATCACTATAAGCCTTGCAAGCAATGTGACTAATGAGTTAGTTGCGGGATGATGCATTACATAACGAGTAAAGAGACTTGCCGGTAACGAGATTGAACTAGGTATTGAGATACCGACGATCGAATCTCGGGCAAGTAACATACCAATGACAAAGGGAACAACGCATGTTGTTATGCGGTTTGACCGATAAAGATCTTCGTAGAATGTGTAGGAGCCAATATGAGCATCCATGTTCCGCTATTGGTTATTGACCGGAAACGTGTCTCGGTCATGTCTACATAGTTCTCAAACCCGTAGGGTCCGCACGCTTAAGGTTTCGATGACAGTTATATTATGAGTTTATGAGTTTTGATGTACCGAAGGTTGTTCGGAGTCCCGGATATGATCACGGACATGACGAGGAGTCTCGAAATGGTCGAGACATGAAGATTGATATATTGGAAGCCTATATTTGGATGTCGGAAGTGTTCCAGGTGAAATCGGGATTTTACCGGAGTACCGGGGGGTTACCGGAACCCCCCCCCCGGGGGGCTTAATGGGCCTACATGGGCCTTAGTGAAAATAGAGGGCAGCAAGGGGAGTGTGGGGCGCGCCCCCCAAGGCCCAAACCGAATTGGTTTAGGGCAAGGGGGCCGCCCCCCCTCTTTCCTTCTCCTCCTCTCCCTTTCCTTCCACCTCTCCTACTCCTACTAGGAAATAGGAGGAGTCCTACTCCTACTGGGAGTAGGACTCCCCCTTGGCGCGCCTCTCCCTGGCCGGCCGCCTCCTACCCTTGCTCCTTTATATACGGGGGTAGGGGGGCACCCCATAGACACAACAATTGATCCCTTGGATCTCTAGCCGTGTGCGGTGCTCCCCTCCACCATAATCCACCTCGACAATATCGTAGCGGTGCTTAGGCGAAGCCCTGCGTCGGTAGAACATCATCATCGTCACTACGCCGTCGTGCTGACGGAACTCTCCCTCGACACTCGGCTGGATCGGAGTACGAGGGACGTCATCGAGCTGAACGTGTGCTAGAACTCGGAGATGTCGTATTTTCGGTGCTTGATCGGTTGGGCCGTGAAGACGTACGACTACATCAACCGCGTTGTTCTAACGCTTCCGCTTTCGGTCTACGAGGGTACGTGGACGACACTCTTCCCTCTCGTTGCTATGTATCACCATGATCTTGCGTGTGCGTAGGAAAATTTTGAAATTACTACGTTCTCCAACAGTACTAACATAGCCTATGTATTGGCCTATTTACACAATGATAGTGGGAGGACCATCATCCATTGTGATTTCAAGCCTATTAATACACTCCTGGACATGCATATGAATATTTTTCGGGATATTTTTGGCATAGCAAGAGGTTCTACATTGACTCTAAACCGAGAACACTCGAAGATTCAAGCTCGTTCAATGTGAATGGAACTGCGGGTGTTTGGTACTCCACGACAATGATTATGGAACCGAGGGAGTATATAATAATTATTTTTAAAAGTGATTGGCATATAATTATTTATTGCTAAAATGATTATTGATCTAGTATATTTTTAGAATATTGGAAGCGGTCATACATTGACTTGTGGGGTTGTGTTAAGTTTTGGAATGAGACCTCTTGATATGTTAACCAACACGAGAGCGGCGTTTCGGTGCCCGGGTGCATCTGCATCCGGTCAAAAAAAAATTCGTAAAAAAAATCAGAAAAAATCAAAAAATTCCAAAAAGATTTTGGGTGGTAGACAATTTGATGCGTGAGGTACGCTTCAATTTTTAAAATATTTGGACTTTTGTGCAGCTCTCAGCAAAAAAGACAAATCAGACCAGAATAGTATATGAACAGTACACATTTTTACAGACCTCCGATTTGTCTTTTTTGCTGAGAGCTGCACAGAAGTCCAAATGTTTTGAAAATTGGAGCGTACCTCACGCATCAAATTGTCCACCACCCCAATTTTTTGGATTTTTTTGAACTTTTTTAGTATTTATTTTGATTTTTTTCGTGAGCGCAGGTGCAGATGAGCTCGGGTTCAGATTCGAATTTTCCGACCAACACATCATTTTTCTCAGGGAGAAAAAATCCTTGAAAGAAAAACCAAACAAGACTCTCTTTACTGAGCGAGACTTCGTCTATATCCCTAAAAGTGGATTTGGATTCCCATTGAACTGAGCAGCGTAAGATTCGTGGAAATGAACTTCCGTGACCATACATTAATTTTTGTCGATACCCTTATGCTAGACAAATGTAATGTCATCAACCGAGTAACAATGAAAACAAAAAAAAACTACGATATTCTCAGTGTTTGTGGTCTTTGCTATGAGCAGCACTTCTTTTTAAACGCCAATCACCATACTAGTTCTCACCGACCCTTCGTCCAAGACTCGCATTATGGGATCAATCAAATCGTCAAAAAAACTAAATAATGGCACCACCCCTCCTTGTCAATTGTCATCACCACCCTATTCAGACTAGTTGTGATCCATGGACCTATACACATTGTTACCATCACCGGTCCCCCAAATATACCCTTAGTTTGAAGTTTGAAAATCATAGAGGATTCTTTGCCAACCGAAAGATGATTTTTCTAGGCATGCCATTAAAAATATGAGTACTAGGGAAATGTTTTGCTTTGAGCACACTCACACATAAATAATTTGGACCTTGGATTAGCCTCCAACATTGCTTTGCCAACATCGCTAAGTTGAATGAATTGAAATCATGGATCTTCTTTGAGGATTAGAATTTCCAACGAGCAAACTGGTGCATCCTTTTGCCGTGTTCATCATATTTCTTATGTATCTTAAAAATAG
>NC_041383.1:709336824-709398931 GCF_002162155.2 Triticum dicoccoides
CCCACCTGTCAGTGACCCAACTGCTCCCTGCAGTACGTCAGGGGAGCCGAGTCCCCCCCGGGGGGGATTTGGACCTGGCGACGGCGTAAGTAGATCCGTTGGGCCTGATTTGGATCGGATTGCATTTTTGCATTCTTTCTTTGGAGTCCCTGCTTGTAAAAATCAAGGGGAGGTCTGTGAACCTTTGTTCCATTTGGGCCCTGCTGTAAACTGCATCGTATCACCGACACCGCTCTACGTTTAATGCAGCTCTGGTTATTTGGGACGCTTCTCCCGTTCGAAAGAAAAAAGGAAAAGCAAACTTTCAAGCGGCTAGGTCTCCCAAATCCGTGGCCACCTGAGCTCGGCAGCCATGGCTTCCCACCCGCCGCCGCCGCCGCCGCCGCCGCCGCCGGAGCACCCTATCCCACCCGCTCCCACCACCATAAGTGCCCTCGACGACGACCAGCTCCGAGAGATCTTCCTCCGCCTCCCGGACCTCTCCAGCCTCGCCTCCGCCGCCTTCACCTGCCGCACCTTCCTCGGCGCCGTCCGTTCGTCCCGCGCCTTTCGCCGCAGCTTCCGTGCGCTCCACGCGCCCCCGCTCCTCGCTCTCTTCCTCACACCCTACATGCGCACGGTACCTACCTTCCCCGCCTCACGCCCCCCCACTGCCGCCAGATTCAGTCCCCTCCGAGACGACGACGCTTCCGAGTGGGGGGTCGATTTCTCCGATCCTTCGATTGCGTACGATGAAGGCTTCATCGCTCTCCAGCATCGGAGCACCAAGCAGGAAGTTTACTACAACCCCCAAACGATGGCTCTGTTTCTCCACCCCCAGGAGCACCATGACATGCCCGACGGCACCACCCTTGAGTTCCACACACTCTCCCCCGGAGAGGATCAGAGGCCGCCCCGTGTGGTCTCTGTCCGTCATGACTACTCGCGGCCTTGGGCACGCGTCGCCGTCTTCTCATCGGACACCATGGAGTGGCAGATTTTCCCGGAGACGGCCGCGCTACTGCCTGAGGGATTCAGGCGTACAACCCGCACGCTGGTGGATGGGTTTATCTGTTGGCAATGCGAGTCTGTGGGCGGGGCATCTCTCAGCGAGTACATTTTGGTGCTCAACACAGATACCTTTCAGTTCTCTCTAATAGATCTGCCGCCGCCCTTGAGAGTGGTATACCCAGAATTTAAGATTGGTCAGACCAAGAATGGGAGGCTCTGTATCGTAAATGAGAAGGAATGCACACTTTCTGTTTGGATCTTGACAGACAGTGATGACGGCGTCCAGCGATTTGTGCTGCACAATACGTTTCCGTTGCACTCTAGCTTTATGGAGGTCACCAACTGTTCAGTGGAAAATACAATCTCAGTGCGGCTTATGACGGTTTTCAGTGGTTTTGTCTACCTTTCTATTTCCCCCTGGAAGAATTCCATGGATCAGTACAAATCCCCTGAGTGGTTCCTGTCCTTCTCTCTGGAAACAGCGGAGCTGAACCAGCATTTTAAGAACAGAGAGCAACTTCCATGCCCTGTCCATCCCTACTTGGCCTGGCCTCCTTTGGTATGCAGCATGGTAAGCCTATTCTTGTGTGACCGTGGTGCTAACTGCTAAGTACTCCTTTTTATGTTTGGTCCATTGATTGCATGGAATGAAGTTCCCTGAGAGGATTGGATTGTTTTAATGCTGTGAATATATGCTATCGGTTTTAGTCCAAGTAACATGTCTTATTTACCTAACTCATAGTAGCGAGTGAATTGCAGAAAACCACCACATTGAAGCGTAAGGTTGCAGAAAAGACTCTTCTACGAATTTGTGCCAGACAACACTGATTTTTGTCCTTATCATTTGCAAAAAACACTGATCGATCGTTTTGGGCATTTTAACCTCGATTATGACATGTGGGGCCCTGGCATTTTTGCATAGACACCCTTTAGGCAAAAGTCCAAACGCAATCAGCTCCCAGCCATGGCTTTCACGCCCGAAGGAGGAAGAGGACAGCTCGTCCTCGTCGGCCGGTGCTGCCGCAACCGCATCGGGCGGTGGTGGGACGAGCACCAGAGTAGAAGGCGGCAGCTGGGCCCTGCGCGCGGCGGCTGCAAGGGCTTGTACTGCGCGCCGCCGCTGCACGCGCCTGTGCTGCGCTTCGCCGCCGCTGGTTGCTCCGCTGGGAGGACCGGGTCGCGCCCGAGCTGCGCGCCGCCGCCGCCGCTTGCTCCGCTGGGAGGGCAGGGTCGCGCCCGAGCTGCGCCTCGCCGCCGCTTGCTCCGCCGGGAAGGCGGGGCCGCGCCCGAGCGACGGCGCACTTGCTCCGCTGGGAGGGCAGAGCCGCACCTGAGCTGCGCGCCGCCGCCGCTTACTCCGCTTTGCGGCCGAGCTGCCGCCGGCCACCGCGTGCTCACTGACGAGGGAGGACGTTTTTTGGGGGAAAAACTTCCAGGGAGGGGAGGAGATTTTAGCAAAAAGACCGTTACGCCACGTCAGTAAAGGGTGGGCTCCATCTGTCATAATCGAGGTTAAAATGCCCAAAACGATCGATCAGTGTTTTTTGCAAATGATTAGGACAAAAATCAGTGTTTTCTGGCACAAATTCGTAGAAGAGTCTTTTCTGCAATCCTATGCTTCAATGTGGTGGTTTTCTGCAATTCACTCCATAGTAGCAGAGCTGGCAACGCTATTCCCATTCCTTCAAAAAAGTAGCAGACAGCCTCAACTACTTGTACATTACTACATGGATGCAAAATTGTGAACTTATAGCATGAGGGTTTCTGTAGATTATAGTATAGCATTATGATATAAAGCTCCACAAACATAATGTGTAACTAGTATATGAATAGAGTAGCTAGATTCGTCAGTTGTGTTCAAATATTTGGAGGGTTTTTTGTAGATTATATGGTAGCATAATCATAAAACTATCATATCAATAGCTAGAATTTTCAATAATGTTTAACTATTTGGTTATCCCTCTTAGCGAAGCACCATACAGGAACCCAGGTGTGGTGTTAAATGGGCAATGGTTGGGCTGTCGCCTCCTTGGTGGCACGTCGTATCTTAGATCTGGATACGGTGATAAGTGAGCTAGGATCGGGTCATCGCATCCTTAATGGTGCGCTACATCGATGCACGGGTGTAGTGAAAAGTTAGTGAGGGTCTTTGCATTTGACTCAACGAGTGCAAAGGGTAGCAGGATCCGTTTAGGTAGCTGGAACATAGGGTCCTTGACGGATAAGTTACGTGAGCTAGTTGATTCAGTGGTGAGGAGAGGTGTTGATATCCTATGCGTCCAAGAAACCAAATGGAAGGGACAGAAAGTGGAGGTGGGGCATACTGGCTTCAAGTTGTGGTACACGGGACAACTAAAAACAAGAATGGAGCGGGCATCTTCATCAACAAGAGCCTCAGGTGTGGAGTGGTAGATGTTAAGAGGCAAGGGGACCGGATTATCCTAGTTAAGTTGGTAGTTGGGGACTTAGTTCTCAATGTTATCAACACATATGCTCTGAAAATAGGCCCCAATGAAGGGGGGGGGGGGGTTCTGGGAAGGCCTGGAGACATGGTAAGGAGTGTACCTATTGGCAAGAAGCTCTTCATAGGAGACCTCAATGGACATCTACCAGATGTTTTGAAGGGGTGCATGTGGCTTTGCCTATGGTAGCAGGAATCAAGGAGAGGATATCCTAAGCTTTGCTCTAGCCTACAACATGACCATAGCTAACACCCTCTTTAAAAAGGGAGAATCCTATCTAGTGACTTTTAGTAGTGGTCAATACTCTAGCCAGATTGATTTCATCCTCCAGAGAAGAGAAGACAGGCGTGCTCGCCTAGATTTTAAAGTGATACCTGGAGAGTGTTGTCCCTCAACATAAGCTTGTGGCGGCTGATTTCCGCTTTGTTATTCATGTCCAGCGGGATAAACGCGCCAAAATAACTAGAACAAAGTGGTGGAAGCTCAAGGGGGAGGCATCTCAGGATTTCAAGGAGAGGGTTATTAAGGAGGTGCCCTTGGGAGGAAGGAGGTGATGCGGACAAATATGTGGATGAAGATGGCAACTTGAATTCGCAAAGTGACTTAAAGGAGTTTGGGGTGACCATGGGAAGTAGAAGGGAAGCTAAGTTAAATATACCTGGTGGTGGAATAATGATGTCCACAAGGCTATTAAGGAGAAGAAAGATTGTTTCAGATGCCTAAACTTGGAATAGGAGTGCTGATAAGTGACAACATAGAGAAATACAAGGTGACAAAGAAGACCGCAAAGCGAGCCGTGAGTGAAGCAAGGGGTTAGGTGTATGAGGACCTCTACCGGTCTTTAGACATGAAGATGAAAGGGACATCTATAAGATTACCAAGATCCGAGATAGGAAGACAAGGGATGTCAACCAAGTCAAATGCATCAAGGACGGAGCAGATCAACTCCTGGTAAAGAACAAGGAGATCAAGCATAGATGTCGGGAGTATCTCGACAAGCTTTCAATGGAGAGAATGAGAGCACTGTCATTGAGCTGGCTGACCCCTTGATGATACAAACATGCGTTTTGTGCGACGAATTCAGGAGTCCGAGGCCAGGAGGGCTTTAAAAAGGATGAAAGGAGGCAAGACGATGGGTCGATTGTATCCTCATTGAGGTGTGGAGAGAGGCCTCAGGACATAGCAATAGTATGGCTAACTAAGCTCTTGAACCTCAATTTTCGGGCTAACAAGATGCTCGAACAATGGAGGCGGAGTATATTAGTACCAATCTTCAAGAAAAAGGGGGTGTTTAAAGTTGTACTAATTACCATGAATTAAGCTGATGAGGCATACAATGAAGCTATGGGAGAGAGTCATTGAGTACCGCTTATGAAGAATGACAAGCGTGACAAAAAATCAGTCTGGTTTCATGCCTGGGAGCTCGACCATGGAAACCATTTTCTTGGTACGACTACTTATGTAGAGATACATGGAGCAAAAGAAGGACCTGCATATGGTGTTCATTGACTTGGAGAAGGCCTACGATAAGATACCATGGAATGTCATGTGGTGGACCTTGGAGAAACACAAAGTCCCAACAAAGTACATTACCCTCATCAAGGACATGTACGAGAATGTTGTGACAAGTGTTTGAACAATTGATGGCGACACTGATGACTTTTTGATTAAAATAGGACCGCACCAAGGATCAGCCCTTATCTTTTTGTTGTGGTAATGGATGAGGTCACAAGGAGATATCCCATGGTGTATGCTCTTTGCGAATGATGTGGTGCTAGTCGACGATAGTCAGATGGGGGTTAATAGAAAGTTGTCTATGGAGACAAACTTTGGAATCGAAAGGTTATAGGCTTAGTATACTAAAATGTAGTACATGAGGTACGGTTTCAGTACTACTAGCAACGAGGGGGAGGAGGTTAGCCTTGGTGGGCAAGTGGTACCTTAGAAGGACGCCTTATGATATTTGGGGTCAATGCTGCAGAAGGATGGTGACATCGATGAAGATGTAAGCCATCGAGTCAAACCCGAATGGATGAAGTGGCGCCAAGCTTCTGGCGTTCTCCATGACAAGAAAGTGTCGTAAAAGCTAAAAGACGGGTTCTATAGGACGGCAGTTCGACCAGTGATGTTGTATGGCGCGAAATGTTGGCCAACTAAAAGGCAACGTGTCCAACAGTTTGGTGTAGCAAAATACGCAAGTTGAGATGGATGTGTAGGATCGGGTTTGGAATGATGATATACGTGATGAGTTGGGGTAGCACCGATTGAAGAGAAACTTGTCCAACATCGCTTGAGATGGTTTGGGCATATATAGCGCAAGCCTCTAGAAGCGCTAGTGCATAGCAGACGGTTTGTGTGCTAATAACCTCAAGAGAGGTCGGGATAGACCAAACTTGACATGAGAGGAGTAAAGTTAGCTATCCACTTGCCAGAGCCATGAGTTGGTTCCGAGAGACCTGAAGGATTGGAATATCATCAAAGAACTAGCCATGGATAGGGGTAAAGTTAGCTATCCACCTGCCAGAGCCATGAGTTGGTTTCGAGAGCTTATGGGTTTTAACTCTAGCCTACCCCAACTTGTTTGGGACTTAAAGGCTTTGTTGTTGTTCTTGTTTAAATATTTGGATATACATAAGTAATATTTTCAATGGTAAGTTATGTTTTCTTTCTCTTTATGCATTTTCATTCTCCTTATGCATTTTGCTGTCTTCTACTTCAGCTTTAAATTTATGTCTTATTTAATGAATATGTGTTGCATAATTTGATGCCAGTGAGAACTTTGTGTCATTCAAGCTTCGACTTCGACTATTGGATAGTACACACGATTATCCATATGGCACTATCTAACCTCTTGCATGTTTTTGGAGGGATGCAAAGTATATGTGTTCTCTAGTTGCAAATTTATCTCTTATACTAGTTAATCCATCTAGAGTCCAAATAGGCCACATTCTTTTAAAAATCAGCGTCCAAAAACAGTCAGCATCTTCCAATCTGTTTCCAAATAGCAAAAATATTCAACTTTGTTTCTTTTTCTCGTGAACCCAGTTACGGATGTGTTTTTTTTATCACTGAATTGTAATTGATCATTTTTTCTCTTAGATCGTAACCCTTTTTTCTATTGTTCACTAAAATAAAAATAATAGCTAGATAAATTCCAATTGGATAGATGAGTTTGTTATCCTATATATATTTGTTTGGTTTCTAATTAGGGGTGTAAAAGCCAATTAAACATGCACCGATCACTATAACCCCCTAAAACCTTAGCATTTTTTTATTCCAGATATTAGTTTGATCTATAGTTAAGACACTCAACTATAATAAAATTTGAACCATCGTTTATTCCATCAAATCTTAGCTGTTACTATTTCAATTGCTTTCATATCATCATAATAATTGTATATTTAAAGTGTTCTAAATGGCAGCGACGTAGTATCTTATTTCACCTTCATTGCTTCTGCAAAAGCTAGATAAAATGATCTGTATCGCTAGAATCTATTGCCTTGCACATATTTGTCCATACAAACACTTGAATTCCTTTTTTTTACACCGAATTCCCTTTTTTCACAGGAGGATTCAGAATCTGAAGTTACTGGAAACATTTTGGGGGATGTTGGTCCTGAGGGCACAGAAACGGCTTCATCTGTCCTCATAACAGCATTACGCTCATTCAAAGAAGCTTTGATTAAGGATGGGGAAGCAAATGTTGCAGAGATAGATGCCTTCCTACTTTGTGTTGACGCTGAGGATGAGAAGAACTCTCTTGTGAGTAAAATCACTGCTTTAGATGAACTGTTGATAGCTGTGAGAGATCGTGTCTTGAGGGTTGGTGCAGACTCTGAATTCTACGGACAGAAGACAGAAACAGAGAGCTGGTGGGAAATGTGCAAAGGGAAGTTACGGAGAGCTTTCTTCTTCGCTAGCTGAATAAGCCTATCAGGAGTAAGTGAGCTCTTGATGTAATGCTTTGGTACTTTAGTTTTTTAGATGCTGCGATGACAGCATGCGCTAAGTTTCATGTATGTTAATTGAACCGGTAATGACTGTAACATCATCAGTAGTTTCATGTATGTTTAATTGAAGCGGCAACGACTGTAAGATCATCAGTACTCTATTCAGTATGACTGGTTGGTAGGAGACTAAGCCTTGAGTTTCATCTACTGATGCGTCATTTCACAGATGACCCGTACCTAGAAACTGTACATGCTCACAAGTGCTTCATATTTGTGTCTTTATCTAATCGATTATGTGCACCTTTTGTTTTTTTATCAGTTAAATTTGTTCACTTATAAGTGCATTTATGTGCGAGTGAGTTTGAAGATCATATATATAAATGCGTGTGGATGTTCTTTGTTCATGATAAGCTTTTTTTTTGGCGGGGACTGTTGCATAATAAGCAAACATGGTAACTTTTGTAGCCTTTTTTAATGTTAAAGTCATAGCTGTGCTGCTATTTTATGCAAAATCAGCAAAGGACTAAATGGTTAGGTTTGTTCAGGTTGCAGCAAAAGCTGTTTTTTGGAGAGTTTTTTTTTCTTCTCTGGAACGTGCACCAAATGCACGGCATTTTGTACTGAGAGTTTTAATGCAGATTATTGTTTTCTGCATTTTGCCCACTTCCGTTTAACACAGGATTTTCGTCCAACTTCAACTTCAGAAGTTGAATGAAACTAGTACCCGAGGGAGCTCAGAGTGCACCGAATTTTGGTCTCGACGTGTATGCGGTTAACATTGGGAGCAGTGCACAGTTTTATGCAGATAGCGTATGTCATCTCCTTTCAGTCTCCATGGAATGCCCTTGTGTGTGCTACCTCTGCTCGACACGAGTGCACAGCTTCTGCAGCTTGGCTTTGCCGGTGCGTGATCTGTCACGTATACGTGACAAAATGCTCAGGTGGCCAGTCCCCAGCGGTTGAAATGCAGTTTTTTTTTACCGCCGGCACTGCCCACGACTTACTCCAAAATGGATTATGATCGATCCGAGGTATGACAGTGACGCTAGCCTCGGTGCTTCATGCGTCAGAGATATTTACTCTCGTGGTTAAAGAAATGTAAATTTCGCGCACTTGGTCGCTCAACCATTCAGGTGTCGTTGTGGTAGTGTATAAAGCCTTAATCTTATCTTTATCTGGACATTCTTGAACATGGGATTAAAAAAATGTATTGTCCACCACGAAAGGAATTGCCATGTCCTTTTCAGCGGTGCATACGCGTCATCCATCCACAATTTCTTCATCTGACTGGCCACAATTGCAAATACATCACGTACGAACTTAATTACAGAGTGGTCTGGAGAACTTCTTCACTTATCATCACCAATATGCACAAGTCAAGTAGGATTACAACTGACAAGCCATGAGATAAAATTATCGGCCCCGATAGAAGCAAGCTAACACAAACATTATGTACTCAACCTCACAATAAGAGAAGTACCTCAACCCATACTGAGGCCTTGTGCAATGAGAGGTGCTTAGAGAGATGCTTAAAAAAATAAACTGGGTTTTTCTAAAGCATCGATGTCTATTTTTATAGAAGAGACGCTTAATTAAGCGTCTATCCTATACAAATAAGCACCGATGCTTAAGAAAAACCTGATTTATTTTTCTAAACACCTTCCCTAAGCACCTCCCATTGTACAAGGCCTGACAGCTCGGGGATGGCGCACGCACGCATGCTATACCGGGCTCTCCGGGTCCGGCTCCCGTCCGGCGGTCTCCGCCGTCCTGGAGCCGTCCTTCGCTGCCGGAACCGGGAGGGCAGGGCACGCGCGGCAGACGGGGCAGGTGGCGTGCGCGCCCAGCCAGACGTCGACGCACCCGGCGTGGAACGCGTGGCTGCACCCAGGCAGGGCGCGCACCGCGTCGCCGTCCTGCATGGCGCCCAGGCACACCGCGCACTCCTCGCCGCCGCCGGCCCCGCGCGGCTCCGCCTTGAACCTGAACACCGGCATGGCGGCCAGCGCCGCCTCGTCGAGCCCTCCTCCGCCGTCCCTCTTCCTCGTCGCCGGCCCGGCCTCGGGGTCGGGTCCCGTCCGGTGCACGCCGTCCCGCCCGCTCCACCGCACGTACAGATAGTTGAGGTACAGCACCGCCCCGTACAGCGCGAGGCACACCGCCGTGAACGCCGCCACGAGCTCCACCGTCCCGCCGATGCTCCACGACCCCCGGTGCGGCGGCGGCGGCTGCTGCTGCTGCTCGGACGCCGTCGACATGCCGATCGATGGATGTCACTCCACTGGCAGAGTGTCGTGCCGTGCGGTTCTTGCTTTGCTCTCTCCCCGCTGGCTTGGTGCGAGCAATGATGGTTTTGTAGGCGTGTAAGGTTACGGCCGGCGGTGCTGGAGCAAGAGTCAAGTTATGTTCTATACTGTTCTGTCAGTGAATAGATTAACCAAGTTCGTTCCAATAGCATTTACTAGTAATAATAATCTACCCAGCGGCCAGCTCCACACTCCAGTCTTCTTCCAGGCGGCAGCACTTCCCTCTCAGAAAAATATGGCAGGACTTGGGATGAAGCCGAATAATAGCATCTTTATTTATAATTTAATGGTGAAAGTAGAATCTTCAGAATCATGTCCATGTCATAAGTGCTAGTTCGGGTAACGTTGCACTAGCCTAGAGAAATTCTTCTAAAAAGGCACTTGACACAAACCTAATATATACCTGATTTGATATCATAGGGCTTCAAAACTATGCGTGGGAAAAAAAACATATTTTAATGGAGATAAACTCCAAGATTCTGTATAAAAGAATTCTAGAAGGATCACTTGTTCCAGCTAAAAGATACTACTAGAATAGTAGATAAGAATTCAGAATTTTACATCTTTGCAACACATATATAGCTTTTGAAAATTTGTGTTGCATGTGTTGTACGGCCCTGGGAGTAACACTACACATATAGAAGATTTTCCTACTGATTGATGTTTGGTTTTGATCTGACGGCTTAAACAGGCACTTAGATCTATTAGTTTAAGGAAAAAAAAGAGAAAGATAACCTTAATGAAAAAGGCCTTATCCCAACTAAGGCTCGGGGGCACCCAAACCAACTGATGGTTTAGGTCCCCTGTCGCCAGTGCTAGATAAAAGGGGGTATGGGAGAGGGTTGGCAGTCTGCGCGATCACAATTCTCGTACGGTTTCACTCCCCTCCCGATATTCTCTCACCCCATCCGATCAAGGGGAGCGCTGCAGCGACGGGAAGACCTACTCCAGCCGCCGCTGCCATCCCCGGGCAGTGCCGGTGGCGTCCTGAGGGCATCAGGACGTTGAGGAGGACTTCTACCTCGACTACATCACACCCCTACATCACGCCTGCATCGAGCAGGCGATCATGTCCACTGCCGTGACATGTAATGATCCCCTAAACCCTTCTCTGTTCATGCTTTTAGGTGATCTAGATGCAATCTAATGGCATCCCAGAGATGCATAATTAATCCAACAACGGAATCAGTCGTCAATTTTGATTGCAATAGATCCCTATATTATTGATCTGTAGATCAACTTCAAGTTTAGATCAAGTCAGTTTTAGGGTTTTATGATCAAAATTGAAAGTTTTAGCCCCTGGTTATCCCAAATATGCATGTTACTGTCTTGATGCCCTCTGTAAATCATCATGTTTTAAATCTAGTCTGCTAGGGATCAGTACTGCCACCTATGTTCATCAATTTTAATTAATCTAAGTTAAGATCTAATGCTCACCTTCATGTTAAGTTGATTAAAATTGATCATGTTTAAGTCCTGTTTATGCATTAGCAAAATAGAAGGCACAGGGATATACGCAAGTCAACAGTAGCAACCCCTCATGTTTAAGAACCCTAGAATTTATCCTCCATTCGAAAGAACCCTAACTCTGCAATTAGGACTGTTTCCCCCCCAAATCAAGCACTGATGTACATGAATTGGAGAAGAAATGAGGAGAATCCTCACCTAATGCGCCGCGTAGCCGCCTCTTCCCTTCGGGGCCCGCACTGCGTCCACCGCGGTGCGAGGGCGGAGACGCCGTGACGCCGCCGTCCTCGGGACGATGCGCGGAAAGAACTTGAGCTGCCGCCGCCGCTCGAATGGACGTGCCCCTGTGTGGCCTACGCCGCGCGGGTCGCCGTCGCCCTTCATGCCGCGGTGGCTGGTGCCCATCCTCCTTCCTTGATGCGCCATGTGCACGGACGCCAGCAACCACGCTCGACGAAGGAGCACGCCGGACATCGTCCACGGCATGCTGCTCCGGCGAGCGCAGCCGGCGCGCCGCCATGGCCGGCACGCCTTTTCGGGCCGCCGTCAAACGCCATCTCTTTGTGAGAGAGTGAGAATCGGGGAGGAGGGGAGGAAATGGTCTAGGGTTTGACCGGGCCACTGGTTTTGCCCAGTTGCGGGGCTATCCGAGCCGTCGGCTCGATCCGATGACTGAGAGCATCGCGCGGCTCCCTGCTGGGCCGACGGGCACTAATGGGCCATTTTGGACCGTGGGCTGCGGCCCAGGTTGTGATGGTTCAGCGAAAAGTTTTTTTAACGTGTTTTTGCGGCCGAGCTGGGCTCTTTTACGTGTAGCCACGGGGATTTTGGGCCATCGCGTTTTTTTTTCTGTTCTTTTTCCAGTGCGAATAAGTTAATAAATATTATGTTTTGCACTGTTTAAACCAGAAAATGCATAAAAAATATATAATAAACACATTATTATTCCGAGTAAAATTGATCCAACGAGATATTTTATTCAGGATTTATTATGTGTTTTTGGATGATGAACTTTTCTAGACATCAAATAATGATAATATTTTTTATGTTGATGTTTAAATTGAGAATGAAATGACTCTAATTTTAATTTGGACCAACGTTGTTTTATTATTATGAGTCATCCCCTATGATATTTTAATTCCATGTTTTTTCTGCCCAATGGTGTTTTGACATGGAGTTGAAATTAAATACTTTGCATGTTTGTTTATTTACCAACGTAAATTTATAATCATGCAAGTTTACTTATGAATTTTTATGATGTTTTCAGCTTACGCTCCATTCCGGTCCGACACGATCGAACCACTCACAGGGAGTAATTTCCCTCGTTGGAAGTCCCAAGTCGAATTATGTTTGGGTTGTAATGAGTTTGACTATGCCTTGAGGGAAGAAAAACTTGTGGCACCTGTGGCAGGTGCTACAGGGTATGCAGAACTCAAGAAGGACTATGATGTTAAGATGGAAAAGTGGAATAAGTCCAACCATATTGCGCTTCTCATCATGAAGCGACAATATCGCCGGACATTTCTGAAGCACTCTCTAAGAAAGACACTGCTAAAGAATTCCTCACTCTCTAAGAAAGACACTGCTAAAGAATTCCTCACTGAAATGGAGGAGCAATTTAAAGGCTCCGACAAAGTGTATGCTCATGAGCTTTTTGCTAAGCTTCTTCAGAAATACACTATTGACGAAAACGTTAGGAAACACATATTGAGGGTGGTAAATGCTTACACCAAACTTAAGGCTTTGGAGTGTTCTTTAAGTGAAGCCCTTCTTGTCATAATTATTCTTGAGTCTCTTCCAGAAGAGTTTGAACAATTTAAGGTCAACTATAACTCTCTAAAGGAAAAATGGCAACTCTCTGAGATGACCGCAAGGATCGTCTAGGAGGAAGAGAGGATCATGAGGCAGAAGAAAGACCATGTCTTTCATGTTGGCTCTAACAAGAGAAAGCATGACGGTCAAGGTTTCCCCAAGCCTCAGAAACGGCAAGTCAAGAAAGAAGGCACTAAGCCATTCAACCCTAAGGCATTCAAGGGTAAAGAAGCCGGCAGTTCTTCTTCTGCTCGTAGCAGCTCCACTGCTGGAGAAAATGCTTGTAACTTCTGCAAAGAGGAGGGACATTATCAAAGGGACTGCCCAGGCTTTCTAAAATGGATGAACAAAAGAGGTATTGATGAAATTACTTTTGTAGATGAATCTCTTTATGTTGATTTTTCTATAAAGTCATGGTGGATTGATTCAGGGGCAACCACTCACGTTGCTAACTCTATGCAGGGATTCGATACGATCCAAACCATAAGAGGAGGAACAAGAAAGCTTAAGGTTGCGAACGGAGTTGAGGCCGATGTTGAAGCAGTGGGATCTCTCACGTTGGAGCTACACACTGGCCACACTCTTAGATTGAATAATGTTATTTATGTGCCTACCTTAAGTAGGAATTTGATTTCAATTTCTCGTTTAGATGATGATATGTATGAGTGCCATTTTGGTAAGAAACAATTTGCTTTGATCAAATGTAATAAGAATGTAGGCATCGGTGTTAGACGAGGCCAACTATACATGTTATCTCTTAATAATGATTCAGTTATGCATGTGAGTGATGAAATTAATGTTGAGAAGAAATGGAAATGAGTTAGTAATTCTTCGAAATTGTGGCATTGTCGTTTGGGCCACATTTCGAGGGGGAGAATGGAACGCTTAGTTAAAAATGAAATACTCCTCCCATTAGACTTCTCAGATGCAGACAAATGTGTCGATTGCATTAAAGGAAAATTTGCAAAAACAATTAAGAAAGGAGCAGTAAGAGCCACAAGGGTTTTAGAATTAATTCATACCGACATATGTGGACCCCTTAATGTTAAGTCTGTAGATGGTTTTGATTCATTCATTACATTCACAGATGAATTTTCCCGCTATGGGTATATTTATCCCATACGTGGCCGATCGGAAGCTTTGGAGAAATTCAAAGTCTATAAAGCGGAGGTTGAAAATCAACTGAATGCAAAAATCAAAGTTGTACGGTCTGATCGCGGGGGAGAGTATTATGGTAGGCATGCTCCTTATGGGCAGATTCCTGGACCTTTTGCCAAGTTCTTATCTGAAAATGGAATCATTGCTTAGTACTCAATGCCTGGTGAACCACAACAAAATGGTGTGGCCGAGCGCCGCAACTGCACCCTTATGGATATGGTGCGAATCATGCTTAGTCACTCTAGTTTACCAGTAAGCCTTTGGATAGAGGCATTAAAGACAGTTGCACACATACTAAATCTTGCTCCAACTAAGTCAGCACCGAACACACCTTACGATATGTGGGCGGGAAAGAAACCGAGCTTGAATTACTTACGAGTGTGGGGTTGCCCTGATGAAGCTAAAGTTTTCAATCCACAACTTAAGAAATTGGATCCAAAAACAGCTAGTTGTTTCTTCATTGGATACCCTCATAGGGGAAAGGGATATCGTTTTTATTGTCCAAGTCACACTGCTACCTCTTGAGCATGCGTTGGTTTTTCCCTTGAAGAGTAAAGGCTGATGCAGCAAAGTAGCGTAAGTATTTCCCTCAGTTTTGAGAACCAAGGTATCAATCCAGTAGGAGGCTCCTCCCAAGTCCCACATGCCTACACAAACAAACAAGAACCTTGCAACCAATGCGATAAAGGGGTTGTCAATCCCTTCACGGAAACTTGCAAAAATGAGATCTGATAGAGATAATAAGATAAGATAAATATTTTTGGTATTTTAATGATATAGATTGGAAAATAAAAGATGCAAATAAAAGTAGATGGAAAACTTATATGATAAAAGATAGACCTGGGGGCCATAGGTTTTACTAGTGGCTTCTCTCAAGATAGCATAATTATTACGGTGGGTGAACAAATTATTGTCGAGCAATTGATAGAAAAGTGCATAGTTATGAGAATATCTAGGCATGATCATGTATATAGGCATCACGTCCACAACAAGTAGATCAAAACGATTCTGCATCTACTACTATTACTCCACACATCGACCGACTCCTGCCTGCATCTAGAGTATTAAGTTCATAAGAACAGAGTAACGCATTAAGCAAGATGACATGATGTAGAGGGATAAACTCATGTAATATGATATAAACCCCATCTTTTTATCCTCGATGGCAATAATACAATACCTGCCTTGCTGCCCCTGCTGTCACTGGAAAAGGACACCGCAAGATTGAACCCAAAGCTAAGCACTTCTCCCATTGCAAGAAAGATCAATCTAGTAGGCCAAACCAAACTGATAATTCAAAGAGACTTGCAAAGATAACGAATCATACATAAAAGAATTCAGGGGAGATTCAAATACTTCTCATAGATAAACTTGATCATAAACCCACGATTCATCGGATCTCGACAAACACACCGCAAGAAAAGTTACATCGAATAGATCTCCAAGAAGAGGAAGGAGAACTTTGTATTGAGAATCAAAGAGAGAGAAGAAGCCATCTAGCTAATAACTATGGACCCGAAGGTCTGTCGTAAATGATACGTCTCCAATGTATCTATAATTTATGAAGTATTCATGCTATTATATTATCCATCTAGGATGTTTTATATGCATTTATATGCTATTTTATATGATTTTTGGGACTAACTGATTAATCTAGAGCCCAGTGTCAGTTTATGTTTTTCTTGTTTTTGAGTTTTACAGAAAAGGAATACCAAACGGAGTCCAATTGACGTGCCAATTTTTGACGAATTTTTATGGACCAAATGAAGCCCCAGGAGTGCAAGAGTTGGGCCACAAGAGTCCCGGGCTGCCCACGAGGGTGGGGGCCATGCCCACCCCCCTAGGGAGCGCCCCCCTGCCTCGTGGACAGCCAGGAGACCCCCCTGACTGTTGGAAATATGCCCTAGAGGCAATAATAAGATGGTTATTATTGTATTTCCTTGTTCATGATAATTGTCTATTGTTCATGCTATAATTGTATTAATTGGAAACCATAATACATGTGTGAATACATAGACCACAACATGTCCCTAGTGAGCATCTAGTTGACTAGCTCGCTGATCAATAGATGGTTATGATTTCCTGACCCTGGGCATTGGATGTCATTGATAACGGGATCACAACATTAGGAGAATGATGTGATGGACAAGACCCAATCCTAAGCATAGCACAAGATCGTGTAGTTCGTTTGCTAAAGCTTTTCTAATGTCAAGTATCATTTCCTTAGACCATGAGATTGTGCAACTCCCGGATACCGTAGGAATGCTTTGGGTGTACCAAACGTCACAATGTAACTAGGTGGCTATAAAGGTGCACTACAGGTATCTCCAAAAGTGTCTGTTGGGTTGGCACGAATCGAGACTGGGATTTGTCACTCCGTGTGACGGAGAGGTATCTCTGGGCCCACTCGGTAATGCATCATCATAATGAGCTCAATGTGACTAAGTAGTTAGTCACGGGATCATGCATTATAGAACGAGTAAAGTGACTTGCCGGTAACGAGATTGAACGAGGTATTGGGATACCGACGATCGAATCTCGGGCAAGTAACGTATCGATTGACAAAGGGAATTGCATACGGGATTGCTTGAATCCTTGACATCGTGGTTCAACCGATGAGATCATCGTGGAACATGCGGGAGCCAACATGGGTATCCAGATCCCGCTGTTGGTTATTGACCAGAGAGCTGTCTCAGTCATGTCTGCATGATTCCCGAACCCGTAGGGTCTACACACTTAAGGTTTGATGACGCTAGGGTTATAAAGGAAGTTTGTATGTGGTTACCGAATGTTGTTCGGAGTCCCGGATGAGATCCCGGATGTCACAAGGAGCTACGGAATGGTCCGGAGGTAAAGATTTATATATGGGAAGTCCAGTTTTCAGTCACCGAAATAGTTTTGGGGGTTATCGGTATTGTACCGGGACCACCGAAAGGTGTTCGGAGGTCCACCGGGTGGGGCCACCTGCCCCGGGGGACTTGATGGGCTGAATATGGGAGGGAACCAGCCCCTAGTGGGCTGGTGCGCCCCTCCCCAAGGGCCCAAGGCGCCTAGGGTTGAAAACCCTAGGGGAGGGGGGCGCCTCCACCTTGCTTGGGGGGCAAGCCTCCCCTCCTGGCCGCCGCCCCTCCCCTCTAGATGGGATCTGGAGGGGGTTGGCCCCCTCTCCCCTTCCCCTATATATAGTGAGGGTGTTGGGGCTGCCGAACACATGAGTTTTCCCTCTCTCCTGGCGCAACCCTACCCCTCTCCCTCCTCGTCTCTCGCAGTGCTTGGCAAAGCCCTGCTGGAGTGCCACGCTCCTCCATCACCACCATGCCATTGTGCTGTTGCTGGACGGAGTCTTCCCTAACCTCTCCCTCTCTCCTTGCTGGATCAAGGCACGGGAGACGTCACCGGGCTGCACATGTGTTGAACGCGGAGGCACCGTTGTTCGATGCTTAGATCGGATTCGGCCGCGATCTGAATCGCTTCGTGTACGACTCCACCGATCGCGTTCTTGCAACGATTCCGCTCAGCGATCTTCAAGGGTATGAAGATGCACTCCCTCTCTCTCTTGTTGCTAGAATCTCCATAGATTGATCTTGGTGATGCGTAGAAAATTTTGAATTTCTACTACGTTCCGCAACAGTGGCATCATAAGCTAGGTCTATTGCGTAGATTCTATGCACGAGTAGAACACAAGTTGTTGTGGGCATTGATTTTGTTCAATATGCTTACCGTTACTAGTCCTATCTTGTTTCGACGGTATTGTGGGATGAAGCGGCCCGGACCGACCTTACACGTACACTTATGTGGGACAGGTTCCACCGACTGACATGCACTTGTTGCATAAGGTGGCTAGCGGGTGCCAGTCTCTCCCACCTTAGTCAGATCGGATTCGATGAAAAGGGTCCTTATGAAGGGTAAATAGCAATTGGCATATCATGTTGTGGTTTTGGCGTAGGTAAGAAACGTTCTTGCTAGAAACCTATAGCAACCACGTAAAAAAACTTGCAACAACAATTAGAGGACGTCTAACTTGTTTTTGCAGCATATGCCGTGTGATGTGATATGGCCAAGAAGGATGTGATGAATGAAATATATGTGATGTATGAGATTGATCATATTCTTGTAATAGGAATCACGACTTGCATGTCGATGAGTATGACAACCGGCAGGAGCCATAGGAGTTGTCTTTATTTATTGTTTGACCTACGTGTCACTGAATAACGCCATGTAATTACTTCATTGCTAAACCATTGGCCATAGTAGAAGAAGTAATAGTTGGCGAGACAACTTCATGGAGACACGATGATGGAGATCATGATGATGGAGATCATGGTGTCATGCCGGTGACGATGATGATCATGGAGCCCCGAAGATGGAGATCAAAAGGAGCAAAATGATATTGGCCATATCATGTCACTATTTGATTGCATGTGATGTTTATCATGTTTATGCATCTTATTTTCTTAGAACGACGGTAGTAAATAAGATGATCCCTCATTATAATTTCAAGAAAGTGTTCCCCCTAACTGTGCACCATTGCGAAAGATCGTTGCTTTGAAGCACCACGTGATGATCGGGTGTGATAGATTCTAACGTTCACATACAACGGGTGTAAGCTAGATTTACACATGCGAAACACTTAGGTTGACTTGACGAGCCTAGCATGTACATACATGGCCTCGGAACACAAGAGACCGAAAGGTCAAACATGAGCCGTATAGTAGATACGACCAACATGAAGATGTTCACCGATGATGACTAGTCCGTCTCACGTGATGATCGGACATGGCCTAGTTGACTCGGATCATGTATCACTTAGATGACTAGAGGGATGTCTATCTGAGTGGGATCAAATAATGTGATTAGATGAACTTAGTTATCCTGAACATAGTCAAAAGGTTTTTGCAAATTATGTCGTAAGCTCGCACTTTAGTTCTACTGTTTAGATATGTTCCTAGAGAAAATATAGTTGAAAGTTGATAGTAGCAATTATGCGGACTGGGTCCGTAAACTGAGGATTGTCCTCATTGCTGCGCAGAAGGCTTATGTCCTTAATGCACCGCTCGGTGTGTTGAGCCTCAAACGTCGTCTGTGGATGTTGTGAACATCTGACATACACGTTTTGATGACTACATGATAGTTCAATAATGTTAAACAGTTTAGAATTGTGGCGTCGAAGACGTTTTTGAAACGTCGTGGAACATATGAGATGTTCCAAGGGCTGAAATTAGGATTTCAGGATCGTGCCCACGTCAAGAGGTATAAGACCTCCGACGAGTTTCTTAGCCTACAAACTAAGGGAGAAAAGCTCAATCGTTGAGCATGTGCTAAGATTGTCTGGGTACTACAATCACTTGAATCGAGTGGGAGTTAATCTTCCAGATGAGATAGTGACGTTTCTCCAAAGTCATTGCCACCAAGCCACTAGAGCTTCGTGATGAACTATAACAGATCAGGGATAGATATAATGATCCTTGAGCTATTCGCAATGTTTGACACCGCAGAAGTAGAAATCAAGAAAGAGCATCAATTGTTGATGGTTAGTGAAACCACTAGTTTCAAGAAGGGCAAGGGCAAGAAGGGATACTTCATGAAACGACAAAATAGTTGCTGCTCTAGTGAAGAAACCCAAGGTTGAACCCAAACCCGAGACTAAGTGCTTCTGTAATAAGGGGAATGGTCACTGGAGCAGAATTACCCTAGATACTTGGTAGATAAGAAGGCAGGCAAGGTCGGCAGAAGTATATTGGATATACATTATATTAATGTGTACTTTACTAGTACTCCTAGTAGCACCATGGTAATAGATACCGGTTCGGTTGCTAAGTGTTAGTAACTCGAAATAAAAGGCTATGGAATAAACGGAGACTAGCTAAAGGCGAGGTGACGATAGGTGTTGGAAGTATTTCCAAGGTTGATGTGATCAAACATCGCACGCTCCCTCTACCATCGGGATCAGTGCTAAACCTAAATAATTGTTATTTGGTGTTTGCGTTGAGCATGGACATGATTGGATTATGTCTATCGCAATATGGTTATTCATTTAAGGAGAATAATGATTACTCTGTTTATTTGAATAATACCTTCAATGGTCTTGCACCTAAAATGAATGGTTTATTGAATCTTGATCGTAGTAATACACATATTCATGCCAAAAGATATAAGATAGTAATGATAGTACCACATACTTGTGGCACTGCCATTTGAGTCATATTGGTATAAAACGCATGAAGAAGCTCCATGTTGATGGATCTTTGGACTCACTCATTTTTGAAAAGATTGAGACATGTGAACCATGTCTATTGGTATATACGCATGAAGGAACTCCATGCAGATGGATCGTTTGGACTCACCTGACTTTGAATCACTTGAGACATGCAAATCATACCACATGGGCAAGATGACTGAAAGGCCTCGTTTTCAATAAAATGTAACAAGAAAGCAACTTGTTGGAAGTAATACATTTTGATGTGTGCAGTCCAATGAGTGTTGAGGCACGCAGTGGATATCGTTATGTTCTTACTTCACACATGATTTGAGTAGATGCCAAGTGTATTTACTTGATGAAACAAAAGTCTGAATTATTGAAAGGTTCAATTAATTTCAGAGTGAAGTTGAAGATCATCGTGACAAAAGGATAAAATGTCTATGATCTGATCACAGAGATGAATATCTGAGTTGCGAGTTTGGTACACAATTAAGACATTGTGGAAATTGTTTCACAACTAATGCCGCCTGGAACACCATAGTGTGATGGTGTGTCCGAACGTCATAGCTGCACCCTATTTTATATGGTGCATGCCATGATGTCTCTTATCGAATTACCACTATCATTTATGGGTTAGACATTAAAGACAATCACATTCACTTTAAATAGGGCACCACGTAATTCCATTGAGATGACACCATATGAACTATGGTTTAGAGAAACCTAAGCTGTCATTTCTTGAAAGTTTGGGGCTGTGACGCTTATGTGAAAAAGTTTCATCCTGATAAGCTCGAACCCAAAACGGATAAATGCATCTTCATAGGCCACCCAAAACAGTTGGGTATACCTCCTATTTCAGATCCGGAAGCAAAAGTGATTATTTCTAAAACGGGTCCTTTCTCAAGGAAAAGTTTCTCTCGAAAGAATTGAGTGGGAGGATGGTGGAGACTTGATGAGGTTATTAAACCATCACTTCAACCAGTGTGTAGCAGGGCACAGGAAGTTGTTCCTATGGCACCTACACCAATTGAAGTGGAAGCTGATGATAGTGATCATGAAACTTCGGATCAAGTCACTACCAAACCTCGTAGGTCGACAAAGACACGTACTACTTCAGAGTGGTACGGTAATCCTGTCTTCGAGGTCATGTTGCTAGACAACAACGAACCTACGAGCTATGGAGAAGCAATGGTGGGCCTGGATTCCGACAAATGGCTAGAGGCCATAAAATCTGAGAGAGGATCCATGTCTAGAAACCAAAGTGTAGACTTTGGAAGAACTACTTGATGGTCATAAGGCTATTGGGTACAGATGGATTTTAGAAGGAAGACGGACAATGATGGTAACTGTCACCATTAAGAAAGCTCGACTTGTCTCTAAGATGTTTTCCAACAAGTTCAAAGAGTTGACTACGATGAGGCTTTCTCACTCGTAGCGATGCTAAGAGTCTGTTGGAATTATATTAGCAGTTACTGCATTATTTATGAAATCTTGCAGATAGGATGTCAAAAACATTGTTTCCTCGACAATTTTCTTGAGGAAAGGTTGTATGTGATACAACCAGAAGGTTTTGTCAATCCTAAAAGATGCTAACAAGTATGCAAAACTCTAGCAATCCTTATAAGGACTGGAGTAAGCATCTCAGAGTTGGAATACATGCTTTGATGAGATGATCAAAGATTTTGGGTTTATACAAAGTTTATGAGAAACTTGTATTTCCAAATAAGTGAGTGGGAGCACTATAGAATTTTTGATGAGTATATGTTGAAGACATATTGTTGATCAGAAATGATGTAGAATTTCTAGAAAGCATATAGGGTTATTTGAAAAGTGTTTTTCGATGAAAAACCTGGATTAAGCTATTTGAACATGGAGCATCAAGATCTATAAGGATAGATCAAAATGCTTAATAGTACTTTCAAATGAGCACATACCGTGACAAGATTTTGAAGGAGTTCAAAATAGATCGGCAAAGAAGGAGTTCTTGGCTGTGTCATAAGGTGTGAGTATTGAGTAAGACTCAAGACCTGACCACGACAGAAGAGAGAGAAAGGACGAAGGTCGTCCCCTATGCTTTATACGTAGGCTCTACAGTATGCTATGATGTGTACCGCGCCTAAAGTGTGCCTTGCCATGAGTCAGTCAAGGGGTACCAGAGTGATCCAGGAATGGATCACAGGACAGCGGTCAAAGTTATCCTTAGTAACTACTGGACTAAGGAATTTTCTCGATTATGGAGGTGGTAAAAGAGTTCGTCGTAAATGGTTACGTCGATGCAAACTTTGACACTAATCCGGATTATTCTGAGTAGTAAACCGGATTCGTATAGTAGAATAGTTAGTTGGAATAGATCCAAATAGAGCGTGGTAGCTGCCTCTACAAGATGACATAGAGATTTGTAAAGCACACACGGATCCGAAAGGTTCAGACCCGTTGACTAATAACCTCTCTCACAAGCGAGGTATGATCAAACCCCATGGGTGTTGAATTTATTACAATCACATAGTGATGTGAACTAGATTATTGACTCTAGTGCAAGTGGGAAACTATTGGAAATATGCCCTAGAGGCAATAATAAAATGGTTATTATTGTATTTCCTTGTTCATGATAATTATCTATTGTTCATGCTATAATTGTATTAATTGGAAACCGTAATACATGTGTGAATACATAGACCACAACATGTCCCTAGTGAGCCTCTAGTTGACTAGCTTGTTGATCAATAGATGGTTATGGTTTCCTGACCATGGACACTGGATGTCATTGATAACGGGATCACATCATTAGGAGAATGATGTGACGGACAAGACCCAATCCTAAGCATAGCACAAGATTGTGTAGTTCGTTTGCTAAAGCTTTTCTAATGTCAAGTATCATTTCCTTAGACCATGAGATTGTGCAACTCCCGGGTACCGTAGGAATGCTTTGGGTGTACCAAACGTCACAACATAACTGGGTGGCTATAAAGGTGCACTACATGTATCTCCGAAAGTGTCTGTTGGGTTGGCACGAATCGAGACTGGGATTTGTCACTCCGTGTGACGGAGAGGTATCTCTGGGCCCACTCGGTAATGCATCATCATAATGAGCTCAATGTGACTAAGTAGTTAGTCACGGGATCATGCATTACGGAACGAGTAAAGTGACTTGCCGGTAACGAGATTGAACGAGGTATTGGGATACCGACGATTGAATCTCGAGCAAGTAACGTACCGATTGACAAAGGGAATTGCATACAGGATTGCTTGAATCCTTGACATCGTGGTTCATCCGATGAGATCATCGTGGAACACGTGGGAGCCAACATGGGTATCCAGATCCCGATGTTGGTTATTGACCAGAGAGCTGTCTCGGTCATGTCTGCATGATTCCGAACCCGTAGGGTCTACACACTTAAGGTTCGATGACGCTAGGGTTATAAAGGAAGTTTGTATGTGGTTACCGAATGTTGTTTGGAGTCCCGGATGAGATCCCGGACGTCACGAGGAGTTCCGGAATGGTCCGGAGGTAAAGATTTATATATGGGAAGTCCAGTTTTCAGTCACCAGAATAGTTTTGGGGGTTATCGGTATTGTACCGGGACCACCGAAAGGTGTCCGGAGATCCACCGGGTGGGGCCACCTGACCCGGGGGACTTGATGGGCTGAATATGGGAGGGAACCAGCCCCTAGTGGGCTGGTGCGCCCCTTCCCAAGGGCCCAAGGCGCCTAGGGTTGAAAACCCTAGGGGAGGGGGCGCCTCCACCTTGCTTGGGGGGCAAGCCTCCCCTCCTGGCTGCCGCCCCTCCCCTCTAGATGGGATCTGGAGGGGGACGGCCCCCTCTCCCCCTCCCTTATATATAGTGGGGGTGTTGGGGCTGCCAAACACATGAGTTTTCCCTCTCTCCTGGCGCAGCCCTACCCCTCTCCCTCCTCGTCTCTCGCAGTGCTTGGCGAAGCCCTGCTGGAGTGCCACGCTCCTCCATCACCACCATGCCGTTGTGCTGCTGCTGGACGGAGTCTTCCCCAACTTCCCCCTCTCTCCTTGCCGGATCAAGGCACGGGAGACGTCATCGGGCTGCACATGTGTTGAACGCGAAGGCACCGTTGTTCGGTGCTTAGATCGGATTCGGCCGCAATCTAAATCGCTTCGTGTACGAATCCACCGACCGCGTTCTTGCAACGCTTCCGCTTAGCGATCTTCAAGGGTATGAAGATGCACTCCCTCTCTCTTGTTGCTAGAATCTCCATAGATTGATCTTGGTGATGCGTAGAAAATTTTGAATTTCTGCTACGTTCCCCAACACTGACATGAAATCTACGCCAAAAAATCCTATAAATACTGAAACCTCCGAGGGACACAATAGATCGGGAGTTCCGCTGCCGCAAGCCTCTATAGCCACCAAAAACCAATCGGTACCCTGTTCCGGCACCCTACCGGAGGGGGGATCCCTCACCGGTGGCCATCTTCATCATCTCGGCGCTCGCCATGATGAGGAGGGAGTAGTTCACCCTCGGGGCTGAGGGTATGTACCAGTAGCTATGTGTTTGATCTCTCTCTCTCTCGTGTTCTTGATTTGTCACGATCTTGATGTATTGCGAGCTTTGCTATTATAGCTGGATCTTATGATGTTTCTCCCCCTCTACTCTCTTGTAATGGATTGAGTTTTCCCTTTGAAGTTATCTTATCGGATTGAGTCTTTAAGGATTTGAGAACACTTGATGTATGTCTTGCCGTGCTTATCTGTGGTGACAATGGGATATTCACGTGATTCACTTGATGTATGTTTTGGTGATCAACTTGGCAGTTCAGTGACCTTGTGAACTTATGCATAGGGGTTGGCACACGTTTTCGTCTTGACTCTCTGGTAGAAACTTTGGGGCACTCTTTGAAGTACTTTGTGTTGGTTGAATAGATGAATTTGAGATTGTGTGATGCATATCGTATAATCATGTCCATGGATACTTGAGGTGACAATGGAGTATCTAGGTGACATTAGAGTTTTGGTTGATTTGTGTCTTAAGGTGTTATTCTAGTACGAACTCTATGATAGATCGAACAGAAAGAATAGCTTCATGTTATTTTACTACGAACTCTTGAATAGATAGATCAGAAAGGATAACTTTGAGGTGGTTTCATACCCTACCATAATCTCTTCGTTTGTTCTGCGCTATTAGTGGCTTTGGAGTGACTCTTTGTTGCATGTTGAGGGATAGTTATATGATCTAATTATGTTATTATTGTTGAGAGAACTTGCACTAGTGAAAGTATGAAGCTTATGCCTTGTTTCCTACCATTGCAATATCGTTTACGCTCACTTTTATCGCTTGCTACCTTGCTGTTTTTATAATTTCAGATTACAAATACCTTTATCTACCATCCATATTGCACTTGTATCACCATCTGTTCGCCGAACTAGTGCACCTATACAATTTACCATTGTATTGGGTGTGTTGGGGACACAAGAGACTCTTTGTTATTTGGTTGCAGGGTTGTTTGAGAGAGACCATCTTCATCCTACGCCTCCCATGGATTGATAAACCTTAGGTCATCCACTTGAGGGAAATTTGCTATTGTCCTACAAACCTCTGCACTTGGAGGCCCAACAACGTCTACAAGAAGAAGGTTGTGTAGTAGACATCAAGCTCTTTTCTGGCGCTGTTGCCGGGGAGGTGAGTGCTTGAAGGTATATGTTTAGATCTTGCAATCGAATCTTGTTGTTTCTTGTTTTATCACTAGTTTAATTTATAAAAGAAAACTACAAAAAAATGGAATTGAGTTTGTCTCATACGCTTCATATTTTTAATATGTTTCGTGAGAATGATGGTAAGGAAAATTGTGCTCAAGTGCTAGAAGAAGAAATCTGTAAAATGTTTGGCACTAATATGTGAATGATGAGCATGATTGCCATGTTGTTAGTATGAATTCTTTGAATACCCATGATGCTAATGATATGCAAAGCCACAAGCTTGGGGATGCTATGTTTGATGAGGATGATATGTTTTGTCCCCCAAGATTTAATGAGAATATTTATTATGATGAAAGCATGCCTCCTATTTATGATGATTATATTTATGAAAGTGGATTTGGAGAGGTCGTGACTTTATTTAGTGATGAATCCACTATTTTGGAAGAGGTTCCAATTGATTATGAGAATAACGTTGCTATATATGATGATTATTGCGATGACTTGTATGCTATTAAGAATAATGATAACCATGAAACTTGTCGACATGATTTTAGTTTTCAATTTGATTATGCCTCACATGATAGTTATTTTGTTGAGTTTGCTCCCACTATTATTCATGAGAAGAAGTTTGCTTATGTGGAGAGTAATAAAATTTCTATGCAAGTAGATCATGAAAAGAATGCTTTATGTGCTGGTTATATTGTTGAATTCATTCATTATGCTACCGAAAATTATTATGAGGGAGGAACATATGCTTGTAGGAATTGCAATAATATCAAGTTTCCTCTCTATGTGCTTAAAATTTTGAAGTTATGCTTGTTTTGCCTTCCTATGCTAGTTGATTATTGTCCCCATAAGTTGTTTGCTCACAAAATACCTATGCATAGGAAGTGGGTTGGGCTTAAATGTGCTAGTCATATGCTTCATGATGCTCCCGTTATATTTCAATTCTTATCTTTTATGTGAGAATCATTAAAATCATCATGCCTAGCTAGGGGCGTTAAACGATAGCGCTTGTTGGGAGGCAACCCAATTTTATTTATGTTCCTTGATTTTTGCTCCTGTTTAGTAATAAATAATTCATCTAGCCTCTGGTTGGATGTGGTTTTATGTTTTAATTAGTGTTTGTGCCAGGTAGAACCTTTGGGAAGACTTGGGTGAAGTCTTCGTGATCTTGCTGTAAAAAACAGAAACTTTAGCGCTCACGAGATTAGCTGCCATTTTTTACTGGAGAGTGATTTTAGGTTGATTCTTTTTGAAGATGATTAATAGACAAATTCCTCACGTCCAAAGATTTATTTCAGAATTTTTGGAGTTCCATAAGTATATGTTTGATACAGATTATTACAGACTGTTCTGTTTTTGACAGATTCTGTTTTCATTGTGTTGTTTGCTTATTTTGATGAATCTATGAGTAGTATCGGAGGGTATGAACCATAGAAAAGTTGGAATACAGTAGGTTTAACACCAATATAAATAAATAATAAGTTAATTATAGTACCTAAGTGGTGATTTTATTTTCTTATACTAACGGAGCTTACGAGTTTTGTGTTGTGAAGTTTTCAAGTTTTGGGTAAAGATTCGATGGACTACGGAATAAGGAGTGGCAACAGCCTAAGCTTGGGGATGCCAAAGGCACCCCAAGGTAATATTCAAGGACAACCAAGAGCCTAAGCTTGGGGATGCCCCGGAAGGCATCCCCTATTTCGTCTTCGTTCATCGGTAACTTTACTTGGAGCTATATTTTTATTTACCACATGATATGTGTTTTGCTTGGAGCGTCATTTTATTTTTTTTAGTATTTGCTTTCTGTTATTTAGAATAATGTTTTGCATCTATATTTCCAATAAAAATGTCAAGTATAGCCTTTACCATGCTTATTTTGCAAGTATACATGTTGCTGTTTCAAAACAGAAAGTTTACCGCTGTTGCAAAAACTCCCTAGAAAAGTCAGAGAGTGATATAATGTTGAATCTTTTTGAATATTGAGCTCTGATAAATCTTCTACAGCATAATATTTCTCTTATAATTTTTGGAGTTAGGAAAGTATGATGAATCTTGCATTCTTTAGACTATACTGTTTTGGCAGATTGCTGTTATGTTGCATTGTTTGCATATGCTTGCTTGTTTAATGATTCTATTTGAGGATAGGAGTATTAAATATGCAGAGACATTTAGTATGCAATGTTGACTAATGATGTTAGTAATTTGTTACAGTAGAAAATAATAAGGTTTTTGCATTGTTTTATACTAACTTATCTCATGAGTTCTTGTTGAGTTTTGTGTGGATGAAGTTTTTGAGATTTAGGGAAACCGTGATATAAAAGGAATTAAGGAGGCACAAAAGCTCAAACTTGGGGATTCCCAAGGCACCCCAAGATAATATTTCAATAAGTATCAAGCATCCAAGCTTGGGGGTGCCACGGTAGGCATCCCACCTTTCTTCTTCAACAATTATCGGTTAGTATCGGTTGAACCTAAGTTTTTGCTTCTTCATATGAGTTGTGCTATCCTTGCAATGTCATTTTGTTTTGATTTGCTTGATGTTTAAATAAAATACCAAGATCTGAAATTCTTAAATGAGAGAGAGTCTTCATATAGCTACATAATTATTTAACTACTCATTGATCTTCATTTATATCTTTTTAGAGTAGTTTGTCATTTACTCGTGTGCTTCACTTATATCCTATGAGTAAATGGTTGAATGATTTGAATGTCGTAAATCTGAAATTATATATGTGCTTGAACAATTCATGAAATAATATTGAAGGAAGAGAGATCTCACAGATAAATATACTATCTTAGACATCTTCTATGATCGTGAGCCCCATTAATTATTTTCAAACCTGAGCAAATTAGTTGAAATTGGACAAGGAAGACAACATAATGAGTTATGCTTGGGTATATTTGTATAGAAGTTATATTGTTATAGATACTCCAACACATGGTGCTTGCTATTTAGAATCCTTTGCTAGCCAAAATATCGGTACTAAGCGGGAATACTGCTTGTGCATCCAAATCCCTTGAACCAAGTTTCTTCCATGAGTGTCCACCATACCTACCTATATGCGGTATTTACCTGCCGTTCCAAGTAAATTTGCATGTGCCAAACTCTAAACCTTCGAATAATAATCTGTTTTGTATGCCCGAATCGCTCATGTAGCGACTAGGGGCTGTCAGTATCTTCCATGCTAGGTGGGTTATTCTCACGATGAGTGGACTCCGCTCATCATTCACGAGAAAAATGGCTGGTAACTGGGATGTCCAGTCCCATGATCAAAAGATCAAAATCAAATCAAAATAATTCCAAACAAAAACTCCCCCAAGATTGATGTTAGTTGGAGGCACCCGTTGTTTCGGGCAAGCCATGGATTGATGATTGTTCGTGGAGGGGGACTAAAAACTTTACCATTCTGTTTGGGAACCGCCTATAATGTATGTAGTGTGGAAGATATTGGGAACTCTTGGTTGTTATGTTGACAATGAAAGCATACCTCTCAAAATTATTTATCTCTATTTCAAAATCTAGCTCTGGCACCTCTACAAATCCCTGCTTCCCTCTGCGAAGGGCCTATCTTTTACTTTTATGCAAGAGTCAGTAGTATTCCTTCTCATTATTCCAACCTACTCTTTAGTTGGCAAGCATCATGTGATGGGGAAAGATCTAAGCATATATATTATATGGCCATTCAAGTATATTTGATCATGAATTATTTTTGTTGACAATTATCTATATGATAAGTAAGTTGGGAGGCGAAACATTAAGCCCCTATCTTTCTCTGTGTTCGATGGATGCTATTTGTTCTAAAAATATGCTTTGAGTGGTAGCAATCATGGAAGACTATATGATAGTTGAGTATGTGGGATTTGCTAAATCAAAGCTCTAACATAGACCCTTCCTAAAAATAAGATGAATTGCAATTGTTCGATGACTGAGAATGAAGTTTATGGTCTATGCTTTAACATGTGAATAGCTTGTTACTTGATTATGAAAAGTTTTATGAGATGAGCTACTATTATGACATATAATGATGCTAGAAAAGGTGACTGAAATTATCATTGATCAAACTTGTGCACCTGCTATCATTCACACTTCATAAATTATTTCTTTTATCATTTACCTACTCGAGGACGAGTAGGAATTAAGCTTGGGGATGCTGATACGTCTCCAACATATCTATAATTTATGAAGTATTCATGCTATTATATTATCCATCTAGGATGTTTTATATGCATTTATATGCTATTTTATATGATTTTTGGGACTAACCTATTAATCTAGAGCCCAGTGCCAGTTTCTGTTTTTCCCTTGTTTTTGAGTTTTACAGAAAAGGAATACCAAACGGAGTCCAATTGACGTGCCAATTTTTGACGATTTTTTATGGACCAAAAGAAGCCCAGGAGTGCAAGAGTTGGGCCACAAGAGTCCCGGGCTGCCCACGAGGGTCGGGGCCATGCCCACCCCCCTAGGGCACACCCCGTGCCTCATGGACAGCCCAGAGACCCCCCTGACGTGAAACCTACACCAAAAAATCCTATAAATATTGAAACCTCCGAGGGACACAATAGATCGAGAGTTCCGCCTCCGCAAGCCTCTGTATCCACCAAAAACCAATCGGGACCCTGTTCCGGCACCCTGCCGGAGGGGGGATCCCTCACCAGTGGCCATATTCATCATCCCAATGCTCTCCATGACGAGGAGGGAGTAGTTCACCCTTGGGGCTGAGGGTATGTACCAGTAGTTATGTGTTTGATCTCTCTCTCTCGTGTTCTTGATTTGGCACGATCTTGATGTATCGCGAGGTTTGCTATTATAGTTGGATCTTATGATGTTTCTCCCCCTCTACTCTCTTGTAATGGATTGAGTTTTCCCTTTGAAGTTATCTTATCAGATTGAGTCTTTAAGGATTTGAGAACACTTGATGTATGTCTTGTCGTGCTTATCTATGGTGACAATGGGATATTCATGTGATTCACTTGATGTATGTTTTGGTGATCAACTTGCGGGTTCAGTGACCTTGTGAACTTATGCATAGGAGTTGGCACACGTTTTCGTCTTGACTCTCCGGTAGAAACTTTGGGGCACTCTTTGAAGTACTTTGTGTTGGTTGAATAGATGAATATGAGATTGTGTGATGCATATTGTGTAATCATGCCCACAGATACTTGAGGTGACAATGGAGTATCTAGGTGACATCAGGGTTTTGGTTGATTTGTGTCTTAAGGTGTTATTCTAGTACGAACTCTATGATAAATCGAATGGAAAGAATAGCTTCATGTTATTTTACTATGTACTCTTGAATAGATATATTAGAAAGGATAACTTTGAGGTGGTTTCGTTGCCTACCATAATCTCTTCGTTTGTTCTGCGCTATTAGTGGCTTTGGAGTGGCTCTTTGTTGCATGTTGAGGGATAGTTATATGATCTAATTATGTTCTTATTGTTGAGAGAACTTGCACTAGTGAAACTATGAACCTTAGGCCTTGTTTCCTACCATTGCAATACCGTTTACGCTCACTTTTATCGCTTGCTACCTTGCTGTTTTTATAATTTCAGATTACAAATACCTTTATCTACCATTCATATTGCACTTGTATCACCATCTCTTCGCCGAACTAGTGCACCTATACAATTTACCATTGTATTGGGTGTGTTGGGGACACAAGAGACTCTTTGTTATTTGGTTGCAGGGTTGTTTGAGAGAGACCATCTTCAACCTATGCCTCCCACGGATTGATAACCTTAGGTCATCCACTTGAGGGAAATTTGCTACTGTCCTACAAACCTCTACACTTGGAGGCCCAACAACGTCTACAAGAAGAAGGTTGTGTCGTAGACATCAGTAAACTACTCACAACTCATAGGAGAGGCCTTGGAGATGATGTAGAGGCCCTCCATTGTTGATTCCCCCTCCAGCGGAGCACCGACAAAGGCTCCAAGATGGGATCTCGCGGATATAGAAGGTTGCGGCGGTGGAATTAGGTTTTCATGGTGCTCCTGGATGGTTTCGGGGTATGTAGATATATATAGGAGGAAGAAGTAGGTCGGTGGACGCTCGAGGGGCCCACGAGGATGGGGGGCGCGCCGGGCACCCTCGTGGCCGCCTCGGTCGTTGCCTGACATCCACTCCAAGTCTCCTGGTTTGCATTTGTTCCGAAAAGATCGCTCCCGAAGGTTTCATCCTGTTTGGACTCCGTTTGATATTCCTTTTCTTCAAAACACTGAAATAGGCAAAAAAACAGCAATTCGGGTTGGGCCTCCGGTTAGTAGGTTAGTCCCAAAAATGATATAAAAGTGTAAAGTAAAGCCCATAGACATCCAAAACGGGTAATATAATAGCATTGAACAATAAAAAATTATAGATACGTTGGAGACGTATTAAGCATCCCCAAGCTTAATTCCTGCTCGTCCTCGAGTAGGTAAATGATAAAAACAGAATTTTTGATGTGGAATGCTATTAGCATAATTCTCAATGTAATTTTATTTATTGTGGCATGAATGTTAAGATCCAAATGATTCAAAATAAAAGTTCATATGACATGGTAAACAATAATACTTCAAGCATACTAACAAACTAATCATGTCTTCTCAAAATATTATGGCTAAAGAGAGCTATCCCTACAAAATCATATAGTATGGCTATGCTCTATCTTCTCACACAAAGTATTTAATCATGCACAACCCCGATGACAAGCCAAGCAATTGTTTCATACTTTAGTATTCTCAAACTTTTTCAACTTTCACGCAATACATGAGCGTGAGCCATGGACATAGCACTATATGTGGAACATAATGGTGGTTGTAGAGAAGACAAAAAAGAGGAAGATGGTCTCACATTAACTAGGCGTATCAACGGGCTATGGAGATGGCCATTAATAGATATCAATGTTAGTGAGTAGGGATTGCCATACAACGGATGCACTAGAGCTATAAATGTATGAAAGCTCAACAAAAGAAACTAAATGGGTGTGCATCCAACTTGCTTGCTCACGAATACCTAGGGCGTTTTGAGGAAGCCCATCATTGGAATATACAAGCCAAGTTGTATAATGAAAAATTCCCACTAGTATATGAAAGTGACAACATAGGAGACTCTCTATTATGAAGATCATGGTGCTTCTTCGAAGCACAAGTGTGGTAAAAGGATAGTAGCATTGTCCCTTCTCTCTTTTTCTCTCCCTTTTTTTATTTGGCCTTTTTTGCGGCCTTTTTTTGTAAAGTCCAAAGTCTCATCCCGACTTATGGGGGAACCATAGTCTCCATCATCCTTTCCTCACTTGGGACAACGCTCTAATAATGAAGATCATCACACTTTTATTTACTTACAACTCAAGATTACAACTTGATACTTAGAACAAGGTATGACTCTACATGAATGCCTCCAGAGGTGTACCGGGATATGCAATGAACCAAGAGTGACATGTATGAAAATCATGAGGGTGGCCTTGCCACAAATATGATGTCAACTACATGATCATGCAAGAGCAATATGACAATGATGATGCGTGTCATAATAAACAGAACTGTGGAAAGTTGCATGGCAATATATCTCGGCATGGCTATGGAAATGCCATGATAGGTAGGTATGGTGGCTCTTTTGAGGAAGGTATATGGTGGGTGTATGGTACCGGCGAAAGTTGCACAACACAAGATAGGCTAGCAATAGTGGAAGGGAGAGAGTGCGTACAATCCATGGACTCAACATTAGTCATAAATAACTCATATACTTTTTACAAAAATCTACAAGTCATCAAAAACCAAGAACTACGCACATGCTCCTAGGGGGATAGATTGGTAGGAAAAGACCATCGCTCGTCCCCGACCGCCATTCATAAGGAAGACAATCAATAAATAAATCGTGCTCCAACTTCATCACAAAGCGGTTCACCATACGTGCATGCTACGGGAATCACAAACTTCAACACAAGTATCCCTTAAATTCATAATTACCCCACTAGCATGACTCTAATATCACCATCCTCATATCTCAAAACAATTATCAAGTATCAAATTGATCATAGCATTCAATTCACTTTCTACGATAGTTTTTATTATACCCAACTTGGATGCCCATCATTCTAGGACCAATTTTATAAACATAGAAAATACCATGCTGTTCTAAAAGAATCTCAAAATAATATAAGTGAAGCATGAGAGATCAAGAATTTCTATAAAATTAAGCCACCGTCGTGCTCTAAAAGATATAAGTGAGACACTAGAGCAAAAATTATCTAGCTCAAAAGATATAAGTGAAGCACATAGAGTATTCTAATAAATTCTAAATCATGTGGGTTTCTCCCAAAAGGTGTGTACAGCAAGGATGATTGTGGTCATCTAAAAATAAAAGACTCATATCATACAAGAGGCTCCAAGCAAAACACATATCATGTGGCGAATAAAAATATAGCTCCAAGTAAAGTTACTGATAGATGAAGACGAAAGAGAGGATGCCTTCCGGGGCATCCCCAAGCTTAGGATTTTGGTTATCCTTGAATATCTTGGGGTTCCATGGGCATCCCCAAGCTTAGGCTCTTGCCACTCCTTATTCCATAGTCCATCAAATCTTTACCCAAAACTTGAAAACTTCACAATACAAAACTCAACAGGAAATCTCATAAGCTCCGTTAGTGCAAGAAAAAACCCACCACTTAAGGTACTTAATGAACACATTATTTATTTATATTGGTGTTAAACCTACTGTATTCCAACTTCTCTATGGTCCATACCCCCCGATACTAGCCATAGATTCATCAAAATAAGCAAACAACACACTAAAAACAGAATCTGTCAAAAACAGAATAGTCTGTAGCAATCTGTAACTATCGAATACTTCTGGAACTCCAAAAATCCTACTAAAATAGGACGTCCTAGGAAATTTGTCTATTGATCTACAACAAAAAGAATCAACGCAAAATCATGTTTCTGTGATTTATTGAATTTCTTCTCGTGAGTGCAAAGTTTCTGTTTTTCAGAAGAATCAAATTAACTATCACCGTAGGTTATCCTATAGGTTCTACTTGGCACAAACACTAATTAAAACATAAAAACACATCTAACCAGAGGCTAGATTATTTATTTATTACTAACCAGGAGCAAAAAGCAAGGAACAAAAATAAAATTGGGTTGGCTTCTGATACGTCTCCAACGTATCTACTTTTCCAAACACTTTTGCCCTTGTTTTGGACTCTAACTTGCATGATTTGAATGAAACTAACCCGGACTGACGCTGTTTTCAGCAGAACTGCCATGATGTTGTTTTATTTGTAGAAAAGAAAAGTTCTCGGAATGTCCTGGAAATCCACGGAGGCACTTTTCAGATTTAGTAAGAATTTTTGGCGAAAGAATCAAGGCCAGGGGGCCCACGGGCTGTCCACGAGACACCTAGGGCGCGCCCCCCTATCTCGTGGGCCCCCTGGATCTCCACCGACCTCAACTCCAACTCTGTATCTTTCGTCTCGCGGAGAAAAAAATCAGAGAGAAAGTTTCATCACGTTTTACGACACGGAGCCGCTGCCAAGCCCTAATCTCTCTCGGGAGGGCTGATCTGGAGTCCGTTCGGGGCTCCGGAGAGGGGGATTCATCACCGTCATCATCATCAACCATCCTCCATCACCAATTTCATGATGCTCACCGCCGTGTGTGAGTAATTCCATCGTAGGCTTGTTGGACGGTGATGGGTTGGATGAGATTTACCATGTAATCAAGTTAGTTTTGTTAGGGTTTGATCCCTAGTATCCACTGTGTTATGAGATTGATGTTGCTATGACTTTGCTATGCTTAATGCTTGTCACTAGGGCCCGAGTGCCATGATTTCAGATCTGAACCTATTATGTTTTCATGAATATATGTGTGTTCTTGATCCTATCTTGCAAGTCTATAGTCACCTAGTATGTGTTATGATCCGATAACCCCGAAGTGACAATAATCGGGACACTTCTCGGTGATGACCGTAGTTTGAGGAGTTCATGTATTCACCATGTGTTAATGCTTTGGTCTGGTTCTCTATTAAAAGGAGGCCTTAATATCCCTTAGTTTTCGCTAGGACCCCGCTGCCACGGGAGGGTAGGACAAAAGATGTCATGCAAGTTCTTTTCCATAAGCATGTATGACTATTTACGGAATACATGCCTACATTACATTGATGAACTAGAGCTAGTTCTATATCACCCTATGTTATAACTATTGCATGAGGAATCACATCCAGCATACTTATCCATCACTGATCCATTGCCTACGAGCTTTTCATATACTGTTCTTCGCTTATTTACTTTTCCATTGCTATTGTTACAACTACTACAAAAACCCAAAAACATTTATCTTTACTGCTGCTACTATTACCATTACTATCATACCACTTTTGCTACTAAATACTTTGCTGCAGATACTAAGTTATCCAGGTGTGGTTGAATTGACAACTCAACTGCTAATACTCAAGAATATTCTTTGGCTCCCCTTGTGTCAAATCAATAAATTTGGGTTGAATACTCTACCCTTGAAAGTTGTTGCGATCCCCTATACTTGTGGGTTATCAAGACTAATTTCTGGCGCCGTTGCCGGGGAGCATAGCTCTATTCTCTGAGTCACTTGGGATCTATATCTGTTGATCACTATGAAGAACTTGAAAGACGCTAAGACCAAGATTTTGCCCTCAACTACGAGGGGAGGTAAGGAACTGCCATCTTGCTCTGCACTAGATTCTCCTTCCGTTATTAGTAGGCTTGCGACACCTAAACCTGCTACTGCTATGAATTCTGATATGTCGCATGTTATCGATGATGCCACTTCTACTTTGCATGATACTTATGATGAAACTACTTCTGTGCGTGATACTACTTTGCCATTAGGTGAATTTCTAGATGAACAACTTGCTAGAGTTTGGGGGAATGAAAATATTGAAGAACCTATTATTGATAATAGTGATGATGAACGTTCCCTCAATGATTATGTATTACCTATTGTTCCTAAGGGTTATGTTATGAACAAAGAAGCTGTTGAAGCTATTCTTGCTTGCAATGATAGAAATGATCTTAAGAAATTATTAGCTAAATGGAAGCAGCAGTCTCTTAATGCTAGAATGAAACCCGATCCTACTTTTGCTACTTCACTTATCTGTGTTACTGATAAGGATTATGAATTCTCTGTTGATCCTGATATTATTACTTAGTTGAATCTGATCCTTTTTATGGCCTTGAATCTAAAACTGTTGTGGCACATCTTACCAAGTTGAATGATATAGCCACCCTATTTACTCATGAGAAATCTCGCTATTTATACATCCTTAAGATATTTCCGTTCTCATTAAAGGATGATGCTAAGACTTGGTATAATTCTCTTGCTCCTGGTTGTGTGCGTAGTCCCCAGGATATGATTTATTACTTCTCTGCTAAATATTTCCCTGCTCATAAGAAACAAGCTGCCTTGCGGGAAATATATAATTTTGTGCAAATCAAAGAAGAGAGTCTCCCACAAGCTTGGGGGAGGCTTCTCCGGTTACTTAATGCTTTGCATGATCATCCTCTTAAGAAAAATGAAATACTTGATATCTTTTATAATGGACTAACCGATGCTTCCAAGGACCACTTGGATAGTTGTGTTGGTTGTGTTTTCAGGGAAAGAACAGTTGATGAAGCTGAAATATTATTGAATAATATGTTGACTAATGAAAATAATTGAACTCTTCTTGAGCTAGTTCCTGAAGTAATTCTTGAACCGATTAAGCCAACTCCTGAGTCTGTTCCTAAACCCACTCCGAAGAAGAGAGGTGTTTTATTTCTCAGTCCTGAAGATATGCAAGAGGCAAAGAAATCAATGAAAGAAAAAGGTATTATAGCTGAAGAAGTTAAGAATTTACCACCTATTGAAGAAATACACGGTCTTAACTTACCGCCTGAAGAACCACATTGTTTTGATAACCCGACGCAGGTAGTAAAGGTAAATTCTCTCTATAGATACGATAAAGTTGAAATACCCTCTAATAAATTTCATAGCCCATGCTTAGATGAATTTGATGACTTTATGGCTAGACAAGAAAGTTTTAATGCTTATGTTGGTAGAGAGTTAAAGAATAATCCTTTCGAGATAGGACGCGTAGGTGATAATCTGGCTAGAGTTAAAGATGAACTTCACCACGTTAGCAAATATGCTTCTATGGTTGCTACTCAAGGTGAGCAAGTACTCAAAGCCCAAAATGGTTTGCTTGATGAATTGAATAATAAAAATGACTTTGCTGTTAGAGTGGCTACTAGAACTGGTAGAATGACCCAGGAACCTTTGTATCCTGAAGGCCACCCTAAAAGAATTGAACAAGATTCTCAGAACAATAATCTAGATGTTCCTAGTTCTTCTAAGAAGAAGAAAAAGAAGAATGATAGGACTTTGCAAACTTCTAGTGAACCTAATGTAGAAACACTTGAGAATCCCAATGATACTTCCATCTCTGATGTTGAAACACAATCGGGAGATGAACATGAACCTGATGATAATGATGTTCATGTAGATGCTCAACCTAGTAATAACAATGATATAGAGATTGAACCTGCTGTTGATCTTGATAACCCACAATCAAACAATCAACGCTATGATAAGAGAGACTTTGTTGCTAGGAAGCACGGGAAAGAAAGAGAACCATGGGTTCAAAAACCCATGCCCTTTCCTCCTAAACCATCCAAGTCAAAGGATGATGAGGATTTTGAGCGCTTTGCTGAAATGATTAGACCTATTTTCTTACGTATGCGCTTAACTGATATGCTTAAAGTAAATCCTTATGCTAAGTATATGAAGGATATCATTACAAATAAAAGAAAGATACCGGAGGCTGAAATTTCCACCATGCTTGCTAATTACACTTTTAAGGGTGGAATACCAAAGAAACTTGGAGATCCGGGTGTTCCAACTATACCATGCTCCATTAAAAGAAATTATGTTAGAACTGCTCTATGTGTTCTTGGAGCCGGTGTTAGTGTTATGCCTCTCTCTTTATATCGTAGACTTGAATTGAATAAGTTGACACCTACTGAAATATCTTTGCAAATGGCTGATAAATCAACTACTATACCTGTCGGTATTTGTGAGGATGTGCCTGTTGTGGTTGCAAATGTCACTATCTTAATGGACTTTGTTATTCTTGATATTCCCGAGGACGATAGTATGTCTATTATCCTTGGTAGACCTTTCCTTAATACTGCAGGGGCTGTTATTGATTGCAACAAAGGCAATGTCACTTTTCATGTTAAAGGCAATGAGCATACGATACACTTTCTGAGGAAACAATCTCAAGTTCATAGCATCAATTCTATTGAAAAATTTCCAACTATCATTTTTGGAGGTTTTGAATTTCCTCTCCCTACTGTCAAGAAAAAGTATGATATTCTTATTGTTGGGGATTTTCATATCCCCGTTGAGGTAACTTAGTGTTATTCAAAATTTCTCCGGTTCCGTGTTATTCGGAATGAGTTTGTTAACAAGACTTGATCAACCTTGTTAGCGGGTTCATTTTGATGATCACAAGATGGATGAAACTAGAAGGCACAACCTTCTGTACCCTCTTTTTACTTTCTGGTTTTTAGAATAAATAAAGCAAAAATAGTATTATCAGTCTGTTTTCTGAATTATCCGTGCATTAGAAAAATAGTCCAAAAATAAAAGTGCTCCAAATACCCTACAAATTTAGTATGATTTTTTCTGGAATATTTGAGGATTTTAGGCACTGAAAACACTACAGGAGGGGCAAGCACCAGGCAACGAGAGAGGAGGGTGCGCCCCCCTATAGGGCGCGCCCCCCTGTCTCGTGGGCCCTTGGTGGCTCCCCTCCACTTATGTCAGCACCCACACACTTCATCTTCGACCCAAAAAAATCCCCATCCAGCTCAAGCACGAGTTCTAGCTCGTTTTGCTGCGATTTTCAATCTCCTAGCTCAAAGCTCCATTCACAAAACTACTTTGGAAGATTGTTGCTTGGTATGTGACTCCTCCATTGGTCCAATTAGTTTTTGTTCTAGTGCTTTATTCATTGCAAATTTTTGCTGCTTAGGTGACCATGTTCTTGAGCTTGCATGTTAAAATTTTGAGGTTCCAAGCAATTCCAATGCATGATATGGGCTCTAGGCACTTGTAGGAGTAGTTGCTATCAATCTTGTTTAGTTTTATTCACTTTTATTTTGAAGTTACTAAAATTTCAGAAATTTTCAGAAAATGTTGGGGAAACTTTTGAGGGGCTCTTCTAGCCAAAGCTCCCAGGAAAAACAAGCTAAAGAGAAGGGAAAAAGGCAAGTATAATCTTCCTCGCTTAAACGGAAGTACGACCGTGTGAATGGCCATGTGATGATTTCTTGAGAGAGGCTGGAATTCATGAAGACTTTTATGCTTTAATCGAGACTGCATGCCTCACCGGTTTCATCAACGACCGAATCGATCAGTATCTCTTACTCACCAATACTTTCGTGCAAAACTTTTATTTTTTATCCTAAGAAGTCACCGCCTGAAGTATCATTTTATTTATATGACGAGTTCAAAGAAATGTCTTTACATCATTTTTGCACGGTATGTAGGATACCTTATGAGGGAGAACTAGAGGAACCCCATCGTGAAGATGTGGCTGGCTTTGTTAATATTATTGCTGTAGAAGAGCCAAAGAAGGGTTTCGAAGCAAAAGTCTCTAGCATACACTTTCCTGTTTTACGCTACTTTGCCATATTTGCTAGTAGATGCTTAATTGGTCGTGGGAATAGTGGAAACTTGAGTGTTCCTGATATTATCATTCTTCAACATGCTTTGCTTGGAGACAATAGTTTTAATATGGGTGTCGTCGTTGCTAAACGGCTAGCCCTTAATCGTACAAAAGGCCCCATATTTGGAGGTATCTATGCTGCACGTCTTGCTAGACATTTTTAGATACCCATTAGGCACCATGAGGAAAAGGAGACGATATTGCCTCCTCACATTCTAGATTACAAGAGCATGGTAGCACATAAGTTTATTGTTGACAACGAAGATAGGATGCTCTTGTATAAACTTAGATTCAATAAGAAACACTTTGAGATTATTATCTTGCATGCGCCTCTATTGTTTTATTTGCTTGCAGAAAAATTTCTTGTCACACCGGAGGCGGTGAACAATCATCGAGCTCAAGCTTTTACTCCAGAACCTGAACCTGAACCGAAACCTAAGATGGACCCTTATCGTGCATCATCTGTCCAGTGGGATCCGGAGATGACTAGCCAGTGGTATCCTGATTACACCTCCCAGTACACCGGGGAGAGTAGCGGCGGTCCTTGGTATTAAACCAACTTAGGCCAAAAGCCTAAGCTTGGGGGAGTACGTATTTCTCACCGACTTTACACTCATGTTCACACACTAGTTGTCGGTGCTCATACACTAGTTGCAATGACATTTAGAGATTATAGTTACTTGTGCCATGCTTGATTAGCTATGAGTTATAATGGTTTACCTTGCATGCCAACATGCTATTAGAATGATTATGATGTGATATGATGGGATGGTATCCTCCTTTGAATGAACTGAGTGACTCGACTTGGCACATGTTCACGCATGTAGTTGAATCAAATCAACATAGCCTTCACGATATTTATGTTCATGGTGGATTATATCCTACTCATGCTTATGCTCGGTGTGAATTAATTTTAATGCATGCTTACAACTGTTGTCGCTCTCTCAGTTGGTCGCTTTCCAGTCTTTTGCTAGCCTTCACCTGTACTAAGCAGGAATACTGCTTGTGCATCCAAACTCATTAAACCCCAAAGTTATTCCATATGAGTCCACTATACCTTCCTATTTGCGGTATCTACCTGCCGTTCCAAGTAAATTTGTATGTGCCAAACTCCAAACCTTCAAATGAAATTCTGTTTTGTATGCTCGAGCAGCTCATGTCACAACTAGGGCTGCCTATATCTTCCATGCTAGGTGGGTTATTCTCACGAGGAGTGGACTCCGCTCCTCATTCACGAGAAAGGGTCGGTAACCGGGATGCCCAGTCCCATGATCCAAAAAGATCAAAGCAAATCAAAATAATTAAACAAAACTCCCTCAAGGCTGTTGTATGTTGGAGGCGCTCGTTGTTTCGAGCAAGCCATGGATTGATGCTTGTTGGTGGTTGGGGGAGTATAAACCTTTACCATTCTGTTTGGGAACTGCCTATAATGCATGTAGTATGGAAGATACGGTCATCTCATAGGTGTTGTGTTGACAGCGAAAGTATGCCGCTCAAAATGTTATTCAATCTCTATTTTTAAAAATCGAGCTCTGGCACCTCTACAAATCCCTGCTTCCCTCTGCGAAGGGCCTATCGATTTACTTTTATGTTGAGTCATCATCCTTCTTATTAAAGCACCAGCTGGAGAGCACACTGTCATTTGCATTGATTATTATTGATTTATATTCTGTATGACTTGATTGGATCTCTTTTACCATGAATTACAATGTTTAGTCAGTCCTTGATCTTTAAAGGTGCTCTGCATTTATGTTTTGCGGTCTCAGAAAGGGCTAGCGACATACCATTTTGTTATATCATGTTATGATTGTTTTGAGAAAGTGTTGTCATACGAGTTTTATTATTATGGCTCGCTAGCTGATTATGCTATTGATGTGAGTAATTGTGAGACCTATGTGTTATTGTGAGTATGGTTAGTTCGTAATATTTGCTGAAACTTGAATACTGGCTTTTCATGTTTACAACAACAAGAGCAAACAGAGTTTGTAAAAGTTTTTCTTTATCACTTTCAATTTATCAACTGAATTGCTTGAGGACAAGCAAAGGTTTAAGCTTGGGGGAGTTGATACGTCTCTAACGTATCTACTTTTCCAAACACTTTTGCCCTTGTTTTGGACTCTAACTTGCATGATTTGAATGAAACTAACCCAGACTGACGCTGTTTTCAGCAGAACTGCCATGATGTTGTTTTACATGTAGAAAAGAAAAGTTCTCGGAATGTCCTGGAAATCCACGGAGGCACTTTTTAGATTTAATAAGAATTTTTGGCGAAAGAATCAAGGCCAGGGGGCCCACGGGCTGTCCACGAGACAGGAGGGCGCGCCCCCGTATCTCATGGGCCCCCTGGACCTCCACCGACCTCAACTCCAACTCTATATCTTCCGTCTCGCAGAGAAAAAATCAGAGAGAAAGTTTCATCGCATTTTACGACACGGAGCCGCCGCCAAGCCCTAATCTCTCTCGGGAGGGCTGATCTGGAGTCCGTTCGGGGCTCCGGAGAGGGGGATTTGTCGCCATCGTCATCATCAACCATCCTCCATCACCAATTTCATGATGCTCACCGCTGTGTGTGAGTAATTCCATCGTAGGCTTGCTGGACGGTGATGGGTTGGATGAGATTTACCATGTAATCAAGTTAGTTTTGTTAGGGTTTGATCCCTAGTATCCACTATGTTCTGAGATTGATGTTGCTATGACTTTGCTATGCTTAATGCTTGTCACTAGGGCCCGAGTGCCATGATTTCAGATTTGAACCTATTATGTTTTCATGAATGTATGTGTATTCTTGATCCTATCTTGCAAGTCTATAGTCACCTATTATGTGTTATGATCCGACAACCCCGAAGTGACAATAATCGGGACACTTCTCGGTGATGACCGTAGTTTGAGGAGTTCATGTATTCACCATGTGTTAATGCTTTGGTCTGGTTCTCTATTGAAAGGAGGCCTTAATATCCCTTAGTTTCCGCTAGGACCCCGTTGCCACGGGAGGGTAGGACAAAAGATGTCATGCAAGTTCTTTTCCATAAGCACGTATGACTATTTACGGAATACATGCCTACATTACATTGATGAACTGGAGCTAGTTCTATATCACCCTATGTTATAACTATTGCATGAGGAATCGCATCCGGCATAATTATCCATCACTGATCCATTGCCTACGAGCTTTTCATATATTGTTCTTTGCTTATTTACTTTTCCGTTGCTATTGTTACAACTACTACAAAAACCCAAAAACATTTATCTTTACTGTTGCTACTGTTACCATTACTATCATACCACTTTTGCTACTAAATACTTTGCTGCAGATACTAAGTTATCTAGGTGTGGTTGAATTGACAACTCAACTGCTAATACTCAAGATTATTCTTTGGCTCCCCTTGTGTCGAATCAATAAATTTGGGTTGAATACTCTACCCTCAAAAGCTGTTGCGATCCCCTATACTTGTGGGTTATCACCTCCCAACAAGCGCTATCGTTTAATGCCCCTAGCTAGGCATAAAAGCGAGAATAGATCTAAGTATTGCCATCTTTGGCATTCAATTCATAAGTGGCCCGCGTGATAGATTCATAAGGTAATTTAATTTTATTTCCAGTAAAGTGTTCCATGCCTTTCCTTAACGGAAATTGGAATCTAATATTCCCTTCCTTCATATCAATAATTGCACCAATCGTTCTAAGGAAAGGTCTACCAAGAATAACAGGACATGAAAGATTGCAATCTATATCAAGAACGATAAAATCTACGGGCACATAATTCGTATTTGCAACAATAAAAACATCATTAATCCTTCCCATAGGTTTCTTAATGGTGGAATCCACAAGGTGCAAGTTTAAAGAGCAATCATCAAAATCATGGAAACCTAGCACATCACATAAAGTTTTCGGAATCGTGGAAACAATAGCACCCAAATCACACAAAGCATAGCATTCATGATCTTTTATTTTAATTTTTATTGTAGGTTCCCACTCATCATAAAGTTTTCTATGGATAGAAACTTCCAAATTAAGTTTTTCTTCATAAGAATGCATCAAAGCATCAATGATATGTTTAGTAAAAGCTTTATTTTGGCTATAAGCATGAGGAGAATTCAACACGGATTGCAACAAGGAAATACAATATATTAAAGAACAATTATCATAATTAAATTCCTTGAAATCCAAAGTGGTGGGTTCATTGCTATGTAAAGTTCTAATCTCTCCAATCCCACTTTTACCAATTTTAGCATCACAAATCATCGGAATGCATTTTAACTAAAGTTGATTCACCTCCAGTCCCATTATTATTAAGATTCATATTGCAAAACAGGGATTTAATAGGAGACACATCAATAACTTTTAGATCTTCATCATTATTTTCATGAAAACTAGAAGAACACGCTCTTACAAAGCAATCTTTCTTAGCACGCAACCTAGCGGTTCTTTCTTTGCACTCATCAATGGAAATTATCATGGCTTTGAGAGACTCATTGATATCATGCTTAGGTGTAATAGATCTAAGTTTCAAAGAATCAACATCAAGAGAAATTCTATCCACGTTCCTAGCCAATTCATCAACTTTAAGCAATTTTTCTTTAAGCAAAGCATTGAAATTCTTTTGAGAATTCATAAATTCTTTAACACTAATCTCAAAATCAGAGGGCATCTTATTAAAATTTCCATAAGAATTGTTGTAGGAATTACCATAATTATTAGAGGAATTACTAAGAAACGGCCTAGGATTAAATTTTCCTCTATAAGCGTTGTTACCAAAATTATTCCTACCAACAAAATTCACATCCATAGATTCATTATTATTCTCAATCAAAGTAGATAAAGGCATATCATTAGGATCAATAGTGGCACTCTTAGTAGCAAACAATTTCATAAGTTCATCCATCTTTCCACTCAAAACATTAATTTCTTCTATACACTATTAGGGAAAACCTTATACACAGAATCTTAGCAGAAGCGTGGTTTAAAAACAAACGCTACTGCTAATTAGCAGTAGCGAGCTTGATGAAAGCTCGCTACTAATAACGCGGTAGCAGTAGCGCCCTAGGTGAAACAAGCGCTACTACTATAATTGCCACGACGTTGCCTCCAGGCTAGATATAGTAGTAGCGCCCTTCCCTGGACGCACTACTGCTAAAGTACTTAGTAGCAGCATTTTTCTTCAAAACTCGCTGCTGCTAAGTGAAAGTTCATGTAGTCCCCATGTGTGGTTTTGGTAATTAATGACAACCCTTATGGACTAATGTTTGCATTGAGATATACATTTGAAGGTTAGTCCCATTGGAATATGATTGAAGAATAATGGAAGACAACTCCTTTGAAGCAACAATTACATTGAGATGATCAAAATGAAGTTGGAGTATCTTAAGGGTTGCCATGCTTAGAGCTATGGTTTGAGCCATAATGGATCAAGATCTTAAAAGGATGATTTGAATGATGAATTCTAGGAGTGGCTCAAAGATATGATCGTAATGGACTCATGTGTTGAGTCATGATTGATCAAGTATTCAAGCAAGCTATTCAAGTGAAGAATTCAATATACCCTTCCAGACGTCAAGATTAAACATGGAGTAGAGATATAGGTTGACCAAGATGAAGCTCAAAGATCGAACTCTAAATGGTCAACACACGAGCGCAAATGATGCACCACATAGGATCTTGTGGTATGATAAGAAATTATCAATTGCACTCTGTGTACTAACCCATACTATGTGTTGTCTATGTTTTTGAGGGTTAGGTGGTTCTCATGGGCTCACATGGAGAAAGAGACATCAGGTGTCTATGAGAGGATGACATCAAGTGTTGATGATCATGGTTGACAAGGGCAAGTTCAAGATAACCATCCCAAAGGATTACATGCTTGAAGCTTGTGGATGGTCACATGATGGACAAGTGAAGAAGAATACAAAGCAAAGCTTCCCACATTGTGTATGGGGGAGAGACTTGAAGACTTTACCAATGTCTTGCCTTCATCTTGAGCCAAGGAGAAACATCAACATCAAGCTCAAGTGAACGTCTCGTGTCAAAGGTATTAGTTCCTTTGACGTTAGTGTTGTGGAGTGATGACCACCAAAGAAACATATACACTCAAGAATGGGTTCTCGATAGCTATGTAGTGTAGCTCTTTTATGATTCTTGAGTTATAGGGATCCATCACTATTAAAAGGGGATCAAAGGGGTTTGTGACCTAATTAACTTAAATTAGTCCCATAATGCTAAGCGAACAAGGTGTTTACCACCTTAAATATGTTACTTCTCAAACTATCTCGAGCACTTGGTCCTCATTGAACTATATGTGTAGGATTTATGGTTGCAATATGAATCTTCACCAGTGCCTATATAGGTACTGTGAGGATTCATGTTGACTATTTAGATTCTACACAAAAAGATCAATGATGACCAATGTATATTTTTGATGCGTGCTTAGACTTATCAGTAGCGTTTTTATGTAAAACACACTATTGCTACATTAGCTATAGCGCGTTTACTAAAGTGTGCTACTGCTAGTTTGACTTAACCACCCGCGGGCTCAAATTTTTGCTAAGTCCTCCTTTCCCCTTGTTCCCCTACTCCTCTACACCGCCGCCCGAGCCTGCCCTCATCGCCGCCGCCCGAGGCCGCCCTCAACCTCACCGCCGCTCTCGACCTCACCGTCGCCGCCCTCGACCTCATCACCGCCGCCCGAGCCCGCCCAGCACCGCCACCTCCCGATCCCGAGCCCTCCCTCGCCGCCCCTACCTCTCCATCGTTGAGCACCTCCCCGCCACCGTCTCTCCCCTCTCTGTAAGCCCCCCACCCCCTTTCACTCTGCTTAGTTAGTACTAGATGTTTTTTAGTAGTAGTAGATGTTAATTTAGGGTTCATAGATAATGATTTTTAGTAGTAGTAGATGTTAATTAGTAGTAGTGACGGTACTAGTTAACTAGGGCAGTATGGTTAATAGTAGATGTTTTTTACTATTGTATAATGTAGTTTTTTTTACTGTTTTTAGTAAGTGTTTAAAATAATTAGTAAGTAAATTAATAAACTAGTTGAACTAGTTTAGTTTTAGTTGAACTAGTTTAGTAAGTAAATTAATAAACTAGTTGAACTAGTTGAATTAATAGAACTAATGTATTTTTAGTAAGATAATTAATATAATTAGAAAGAACTAGTTTTTTTCTATTTATAGTAAGTTTATATTTAGTAAGAACTAGTTGAATTAATAGAACTAGTTGAACATGTCATATTTGTTGTTATTTTTTAGTTAAAGCAATTATTCGAGATGTATTAGTGATAACTTATAGGGGTTTTGCTTTTGCAGAAATCAAGGAGCCCCTCCATCATCCCCGTCGTCGTCCCCGTCACCGACCCCCTCCGACCTCGAGGTGAGACTAGCCAAATCTCCATGTATATCTTGTGTTGCTCAAATAGGATATGTGGTTGCCCAAGTGGACGGTCATGTTCAGGTTACACCTCTGAGTGGCCTGTATTTTGCCGAAGTGTTGAATAATTTCCGTTCCGGCAAATTTCAGGCGCTCAATATGTCCTTTTTTAGCAAAGGTCATGCCGGATTTTTTCGTGAATTCTGGCATGACTTGTGCTAGAATATGTAGGAAATATCGAGTGACCTGGATTTTCTCAAAAAATAATGATCTAATTTAGGTTTTTAGTACATATATTTAATTGTACAAGTTTAATCTTTGAATTATGAACGTAGGAAATGTCGTAATTGGACGACGAAAGTCTCCCGGGGGAGTGTAGCTGGTGCCACGACGATCAAGGTCTGTGCGACACGTTCCTTCAGCTAGACGAAGATCGACGCTTCAGCATTAAGCTCGAGGACACCTTCGATGTTGAAACGGTACGCAACAACGACAAGTGTTTTTTCGTAATTAAGCATGACTTCAACTATTTCAACGTCTCATTTTCATCTTTTACAATTCTACTAGCTTATCCCATGCCATGCAAGACACTATGTCTTGGAGAGGATGGATTTTGAAGACCATGAAAATTTTGAAACAAAGAAAATACACCTAAGGACCCATCATGATATAGATTTTGAAGTAAATCTGTACAATTCTCAGAGCGTAACCTATTTTGGTTGCCAAAATTGGGAAGCACTTTGTAAAATGTATGGTTTTTATGAGGGTATGATTGTCACCATTGATCTTGGTGATCCTGACATCGAGCAAGACAATATGGACATTTGGGTCCTTGTTGATACGCTTCCGATTGTACCGCTATGTGAGTTTCTCAAACATACTTATTAACTAATTTATATTGTTTATTTCAAAATAGTTGACATCTTTTTTCCATTGATAACTTATTTTGATTCTTCAAAGAATATGTGGAAGATGGTAGACAAAACCCACTACACCGATGGCTCCGAATTAACTTATAAGGAGAAAAATCATCTGATCGCATTTCATACTTTTCTTGAGAATTACAATACCTATTATCGAACTCCTCCAAATTATGGTGAATACGTGCCACTAGTGCACGTGCTGAACCACGGTAACTTCTATGGAGATACCCTGGTAAGATTTTTTTACTGTTACGACATCCGTGCATCTTTTGCATACTTCTAAAACTAGTACATCATTGCTAACTACAAAGTTATTACTATATTTTTCAACAGAAAATCCCGATGTATTGTGTGCCTCATCTGATGTATCAGAATGGTCGCCTTGCAGTTCTGAACCTACAGCCAGGTCAACCTACGGATCTTACATGTGCATATCGGATTTCTAAAACCGCTGAACACATGCTAATCAAAGAATGGAAAAAAAATGTTTGGACATTCGTAAGGAGGTTCTTGGAAGTAACATTAAGCAAAAGGCAAGAATTGGAGATAGGATAATCTCCATTCTCTATAATGGAGAGTCAGGGGCTATATTGTTTTTTGCTATTTTACCTTAGAGAATGTAGTAGGTCCTAAGAGAAAGTAGTAGGTCCTATGAGGTACAATATGTTTATTATATGGTACAATGTGTTAGAGTTGATGATGAGGAGTAGTTGTGATTACGACTAGTGACTAATTTGCTATGTGATGCCTCATTGATGAAAACGATGATCTTGAGGAGGTGTTATATGACAATGATGTATTATGATGATAAGTTGTTAATGATATGATGATGATGATGATATTTATTATATCATTGGGTGAAAGAACCGCGGATTAGTTTCAAGTGGATGGACATCCACTTGAAACTAGTCCACGGTTCTTTCACCCCGTGATGTAATAACTCATTATGTGTAAAACCAATCTCTAAATTCCTGTTGTATGAAAACTTGTGTAAAGGTGTATGAATACAACATGAAATAAAAAAGAAATAAAATACGAAATAATAGTACTAGTGCGGGTAGGGAGAAGCACTACTACTAATTACCAGTAGCGCTCCTCTAGGAAAGCGCTACTACTAAGTCGATATAGTAGTAGAGTGGGTTAAGGCATGCTACTGCTAACCTTTAACTGTAGCGCCGTACCAGTAGTGCACCAGCACGCGCTACTGATAGGCCTAAAACCTGCGCTGCTGCTAGGCTTTTCCCTAGTAGTGATAGCATGAACTTTTTTACTAGTAGATCTTTCGGTGCGCCATTGAGAATAATTAACCATAATATTATCAAGGAGTTTTGTAGCTTCTCCTAAAGTGATTTCCATAAAAGTGTCTCCCGCGGCCGAATCTAAAAGATTTCTAGAAGCAAAATTCAAACCGGCATAAAAGTTTTGTATGATCATCCATAAGTTCAAACCATGAGTAGGGCAATTGCGAATCATTAATTTCATTCTCTCCCAAGATTGTGCAACATGCTCATGATCAAGTTGTTTAAAATTCATAATATCGTTTCTAAGAGAGATGATCTTAGCGGGAGGAAAATACTTAGAGATAAAAACATCTTTGCACTATTCCATGAATCAATACTATTTTTAGGCAAAGACGAAAACCAAGTTTTAGCACGATCTCTAAGTGAAAACAGAAATAACTTCAATTTAACAATATCATTTTCCGTATATTTCTTCTTTTGCATATCACACAAATCAACAAAGTTGTTTAGATGAGTAGCGACATCTTCACTAGGAGGGCCGGAGAATTGATCTTTCATAATGAGATTCAACAAAGCAGTATTGATTTCACAAGATTCAACATCATTAAGAGGATCAATCGGAGTGCTAAGGAAATCATTATTATTGATATTGGAAAAGTCACAGAATTTAGTATTATCTTGCGCCATCGTGACAAGCAATCCAACACACAAGAACGGGAAAGAGAGGGCGAATAAAACGGCAAGGGTGAAGTGAGGGAGAGGAAAAGAGAGGCAAATGGCAAATAATGTAATGCGAGGGAGTTGATTTTGTGATGGGTACTTGGTATGTCTTGACTTGAGCAAAGACCTCCCCGGCAACGGCGCCAGAAATCCTTCTTGCTACCTCTTGAGCATGCGTTGGTTTTCCCCTTGAAGAGGAAACGGTGATGCAGCAAAGTAGCATAAGTATTTCCCTCAATTTTGAGAACCAAGGTATCAATCCAGTAGGAGGCTCCTTCCAAGTCCCACGCGCCTACACAAAAAACAAGAACCTCGCAACCAACGCGATAAAGGGGTTGTCAATCCCTTCACGGAAACTTGCAAAAGTGAGATCTGATAGAGATAATAAGATAAGATAAATATTTTTGGTATTTTTATGATATAGATTGGAAAATAAAAGATGCAAATAAAAGTAGATGGAAAACTTATATGATAAAAGATAGACCCGGGGGCCATAGATTTCACTAGTGGCTTCTCTCAAGATAGCATAATTATTACGGTGAGTGAACAAATTACTGTCAAGCAATTGATAGAAAAGTGCATAGTTATGAGAATATCTAGGCATGATCATGTATATAGGCATCACGTCCACAATAAGTAGATCGAAACGATTCTGCATCTACTACTATTACTCCACACGTCGACCGACTCCTGCCTGCATCTAGAGTATTAAGTTCATAAGAACAGAGTAACACATTAAGCAAGATGACATGATGTAGAGGAATAAACTCATGCAATATGATATAAACCCCATATTTTTATCCTCGATGGCAACAATACAATACGTGCCTTGCTGCCCCTTCTGTCACTGGAAAGGACGCCGCAAGATTGAACCCAAAGCTAAGAACTTCTCCCATTGCAAGAAAGATAAATCTAGTAGGCCAAACCAAACTAATAATTCGAAGAGACTTGCGAAGATAACCAATCATACATAAAAGAATTCAGGGGAGATTCAAATACTTCTCATAGATAAACTTGATCATAAACCCACAATTCATCGAATCTCGATAAACACACCGCAAAAAGAGTTACATCGAATAGATCTCCAAGAAGAGGAAGGGGAACTTCGTATTGAGAATCAAAGAGAGAGAAGAAGCCATCTAGCTATCAACTATGGACCCGAAGGTCTGTGTAAACTACTCACAAATCATCGGAGAGGCCTTGGAGATGATGTAGAGGCCCTCCGTGGTCGATTCCCCCTCAGGCGGAGCACCGACGAAGGCTCCAAGATGGGATCTCGCGGATACAGAAGGTTGCGACGGTGGAATTAGGTTTTCGTGGTGCTACTGGATGGTTTCGGGGTACGTAGATATATATAGGAGGAAGAAGTAGGTCGGTGGACGCTCGAGGGGCGAGGGTGGGGGGCGCGCCCACCCCCTTAGGGCGCGCCGGGCACCCTCATGGCCGCCTTGGTCGTTGCCTGACGTCCACTCCAAGTCTCCTGGTTTGCATTTGTTCCAAAAAGATCGCTCCCGAAGGTTTCATCCCGTTTGGACTCCGTTTGATATTCCTTTTCTTCGAAACACTGAACTAGGCAAAAAAAACAGCAATTCGGGTCGGGCCTCTGGTTAGTAGGTTAGTCCCAAAATGATATAAAAGTGTAAAGTAAAGCCCATATACATCCAAAACGGGTAATATAATAGCATGGAACAATCAAAAATTATAGATATGTCGGAGACGTATCACACACCACCAAGTTTGTGGAGACTAGACAAGCGGTATTTTTTGAGGATAATGAGGTCACAAATTTAAGGGAGATCGATCTTGAGGAGAAGCGGGTTTGTGTGCCATCCCCGACTATCCAAGAGATTGTTTTTCCTATATGAAGAAATGTGACATCTGATGATCCTAAATCTCACGATTCAGTCTCTCAATCGAATGGTGATCCAGAAACTAAAAATGAGAATCCAAACACAAATGAGGATCTCCAAGAAAATAATGAAAATGATGATGTTCCACCACCACCTCCGCCCATGGGTAGACCACAGTGTGAGTGGAAGAAAGCCATATCAGATGATTATATCACTTTTCTGATGGAGGACGTGAATGATGTGGGAAAGGTGGAGGATCCAACCTCATATAAGGAAGCCATTAAAAGCGAAAATTCATCCAAATGGTTGGTTGCCATGGAAGACGAGTTGAAATCTATGGGCTCAAATGACGTATGGGACTTAGTAGAAGTTCCCGATGGAGCTAAGAAAGTAGGCTGCAAGTGGGTCTACAAAACCAAGTATGATTCTAAAGGGAATGTCGAACGGTTCAAGGCAAGGCTAGTGGCGAAAGGGTATACACAGAGAGAAGGCATTGATTATAAGCAAACCTTCTCTCCTGTGTCAACCAAGGATTCTTTCAGAATCATAATGGCATTAGTTCATTACGACCTAGAACTACACCAAATGGATGTTAAAACGACATTTCTAAATGGTGACTTAAAAGAAAACATTTACATGGCTCACCCAGAAGGCTTTGTTGTGGAAGGGAAGGAACATTTAGCATGTCGTCTAAAGAAATCAATTTATGGCTTGAAGCAAGCTTCAAGAGAGTGGTACCTCAAGTTTGATAAAATTATCAAAACTTTTGGTTTCACCGAAAATGTTGTGGACAACTGCATATACGTTAAGTTTAAAGGCAGTAGGTTCACATTTTTAGTCCTATACGTTGATGACATATTATTGGCATGTAGCGATAAGGATATGCTGCATGAGACCAAGAATTTTCTGTCATCCAGTTTTGATATGAAAGATCTTGGTGAAGCCTCGTATGTCCTCGGCATCGAGATTCATCGAGATAGGTCCAGAGGAACGTTAGGACTATCTCAAAAGGCATACTTTGAGAGAGTACTGAAAAAAATTCAATATGCATAAGTGCTCACCTTCACCTGCTCCTATAGTTAAGGGCGATAAGTTTGGGACATTTCAATGTCCGAGGAACCAATGTGAAACTGATCAGATGAAGTCGGTTCCTTATGCTTCAGCTATTGGAAGCATCATGTATGCTCAAGTGTGTACACGCCCAGATTTATGTTTTGTAACCGGGATGCTTGGCAGATACCAATCAAATCCAGGACCGGACCACTAGAAGGCCGCAAAGAAAGTCTTGCGTTATATGCAAGGAACTAAGGATTTCATGCTTACATATAAAAGAACTGATAACCTAGAAATTGTTGGTTATTCAGACTCTGATTTTTGCCAGGTGTGTGGATAGTATGAGATCCACATCAGGTTATATATTCACACTCGCGGGGAGGAGCTATATCGTGGAAAAGCTCCAAACAAACGTTAACTGCTTGATCTGCGATGCAAGTAGAATTTGTAGCATGTTATGAAGCCACCGTGCAGGCTGTATGGCTAAAGAATTTTATTCCCAAACTTAAAGTGGTTGACAACATATCTAAAACAATTTTATTGTACTGCGATAATGAACCAACAGTTTTCTATACGAGTAATAGCAGGTCAAGTAATGCTGCCAGACACATTGACATAAAGTTTCGTGTTGTGAAAGATGGAATCCAGGATCAAACAGTTGATGTTAAACATATAAGAACGGAGCATATGCTTGCGGATCCGCTAACAAAAGGCTTACCACCCAGTACTTTTTGTGAGCATGTTGCTGGCATGGGACTACTGGAAGCTTGCTGATTCTGGAATAAGAGGACAATTAAAATAAACCACTCCCCAATTAGCAAAATGTTTTCCATTTCGAAGTAGGCGGGTGTGCTATAAGTGTTGAGGTTCTATGGCGTTTCGAGCTGTTGTAACACCTCACTTTGGTACATCATTCCTATGTAGAATGGGCGAATGAAGTTAAGCCTAACGATCAAGGGGGAGAATGTTGGTTATGATCTGACGGCTTAAACAGGCAGTTAGATCTATTAGTTTAAGAAAAAAAGAGAGGAAGATAATGTTAATGAAAAAGGCCCCACATACGAACGCACGTGGGCTTTTTATCCCAACTAAGGCGCCCTGATCGAGGGCATCCAAACCAACTAATGGTTTAGGTCCCCTGTCGCCAGCGCTAGATAAAAGGGGGTACGAGAGAGGGTTGGCAGCCTGCGCGATCACAATTCTCGTACGTTTTCACTCCCCTCCTGATATTCTCTCACCCCATCCGATCAAGGGGAACGCTGCAGCGACGGGAAGACCTACTCCAGCCGCCGCTGCCGTCCCGGGCAGTGCCGGTGGCGTCCTGAGGGCATCAGGACGTTGAGGAGGACTTCTACCTAGACTACATCACCCCTACATCACGCCTGCATCGAGCAGGCGATCATGTCCACTACCCTGACATGTAATGATCCCCTAAACCCTTCTCTGTTCATGCTTTTAGGTGATCTAGATGCAATTTGTTCCTGCTAATGGCATCCCAGAGATGTATAATTAATCCAACAATTGAACTTACGGTTTGACATGGAGCCCCAGGGAGAAATGGGGGATGGGGGGGGGGCTGTTAGAAGGGTTTGGATTGGGTACAATTCACGGAGGAGATATGTATGTACATGAAGTCCATAAGTGTTTTGTCACAGGTCTACGATATTCCCCGTAGGTTCAACCAGTGAGAAAAATCTACCATATCTACGTCGGAAATAAGTCAACATGACCCCCTCGGGTTTCATGAATCAATCAAATAACCACTGGGACCTCTGGATAGTGCTTTTCAGGGTGGTTTTATCAGCATGTTGTTGACATGGCAGATAGCTCAGGAAAAAAACTAAAATGACCCACTTGTAAATGGGTAGTGCCCATTATTATTCATGTTCTCCTCTTTCGTCCAACACCTCTCCTCCTCATGTTCAACTCCAACAAAGAGATAGAAAAGAACAAGCATATGTCTTCTCCCCCTGTGTGGACTGCGTCGCCAAGGCCTCTATGTTGGGTCTTGAACAAGGATTGTATCACCACGAGGATGGTGTTGCAACACAGCTAGCTCTGCTCCGCCCACAATCATCTCGCCTTGGGTGAGAAGGAGGGCGACGAAGACAGGAGGGACATTGAGATCCTCGACCGAGAGCACTAAACTCCCCTTGCCTCCTTCCCTAATGAGTAAGCAATAAACTAACAATCTTGGATGAATTGGTGCTATGATCGAGAGGGAAGTGCCGAAGAGGGAATCTTGTTTGTGTATTAGGAGCGCAAGATCTGCTTCGTGATGATCTACAAGTACACACACAACTCTTGCGTATACCTCGATGGCAAGACCGACCAGGAAATTATAAAATTATGGTTTGTATAACATAACGTCAACACTGTTATGCGTATCTCAATTCCCATGAAAAAAAAGATATCATTAAATGCATAAGATAAGAAATTCTTCATTTAGTCCGAAATAACTTTTTTCCTTTAATTGAACTATGAAGAATTTATCGCAGAAAAAAAAGAAATATGAAGAATTGATTCCTATCATACATAGGAATAAAAATCCATTACTACAAACCAAAGGGCTCCAAATAAAATTTCCTTACAAAATTTATACAATACTCCCTCCGTCCGTCCCATAATATAAGAATGTTTTTGACACTAGTGTAGTGTTAAAAACGTTTTTATATTATGGAACTGCGGGAGTATTATTTTAATAAATTCCTAAAAAATCCTGTAAATCAAAGGAGAGCATAGAATTCCCATGAAATTCCGCTAAATCAAAAGGAGGCCAATACGTGCTGGAGTTGCTCTCTTTTAAGAGGGTTCAAAGCGCAAGATGTTCCGTCAAGTCTAACCAGTGCTTGATCTGTACCATGTGTTCACGATCCAACGGTCCTGATGCCTGGTCGCATGATCGCAGCCGGAGTACTGATCCGCATCGCCCTCGCCTCTCCGCCTCCGAGCCCGGCCCTGCCCTGCCCCTCTCGCAGTCTCGTGTTAAAAAAAGCCCGACCCTGCCTCCAGCGGACACCAAACCCTAGCCATGGCGACCGTAGCAAACCCTCCCGCGGCCCTCCCGTCGGCGCCCCCGCCCTCCTACCCGGCCACCGCCGCCCACTGCGCCTCCTCCTCCGCCGCGGCCGAGGACGACGACGACCTCTACGGCCGCCTCAAATCGCTCCAGCGTCACATGGAGTTCGTCGAGATCCAGGAGGAGTACGTCAAGGACGAGCAGAAGAACCTGAAGCGCGAGCTGCTGCGCGCGCAGGAGGAGGTCAAGCGGATCCAGTCCGTGCCCCTCGTCATCGGCCAGTTCATGGAGATGGTCGACGGCAACAACGGCATCGTCGGATCCACCACCGGCAGCAACTACTATGTGCGGATCCTCAGCACCATCAACCGCGAGCTGCTCAAGCCGTCGGCGTCCGTCGCCCTGCACCGCCACTCCAACGCGCTCGTCGATGTGCTGCCGCCCGAGGCCGACTCCAGCATATCGCTGCTCGCTTCATCGGAGAAGCCCAACGTCCTATATTCGGTGAGTTTCTCATGGATTTCTCAGATCCGTATGAACCCCAAGGAATTTTGTTTACGTTGTCTGTCAAATTCCCCGTGGAGGATAATTTCTTAATTCCAGATTTTAGGGATCTAGTATTAGTCCCACATAGCGATTGTTGTTCCATCGTGGTATTTGAAATCGGTGTATATTGTTGTTAGGATAAACATTTTATTTTCTCTGCATGGTGTCGTGGGAATTTACTTAGTATTTTCAGTTCTCAGTTCACCTCACACATCACACAACCAGCGATACAGAGAGAGAAAGAGCGTTAACAGTAGTTGAGTGGCAGAGAGAGAACACGCAAAGCCAGCCTGGGATACACATGTCAGATTATCTGGAAGGGGCTGTGCTATATTGTGGGCCATGTTACACAGTAGAGCCGAGTTGGTGTTAGTGCATTCTATGCTTGAATTGCTTAATACAGCATAAAATTAGTAAAGCAAAGAAACATCAGAAACATACAAACTTCATCTCAGTAGAAGCTCAGCCAGTCAGTCTTGAGGTTTTCTTACTTCAGCATCTGTATGTCCGTGCAGTGATTTGATCATATGTCTTATTTTCCTATCCTTAATGTTAACCAATATTGAACATTTTATTAAAATGTTTGCTGAGAGGATGTGATATTCTTAATGTTGTGATTATGTCCAGGACATTGGAGGATGTGATATTCAAAAACAAGAAATTCGGGAGGCAGTTGAGCTACCATTGACACACCATGAGTTGTACAAGCAGATTGGTATTGATCCTCCAAGAGGGGTGCTTCTCTATGGTCCTCCAGGCACTGGCAAGACCATGCTTGCTAAAGCTGTGGCACATCACACTACTGCTGCTTTTATCAGAGTGGTTGGTTCAGAGTTCGTGCAGAAGTACTTGGGTGAGGTAAGATGCAGATAGTTGTAACATTCATTTATTAACCTTGTTTCTCCATTTGGTTGCCCTTTCGTTGTTACAAAAATTATTGCACGTGTTAAGCTTTGACAATGTAATAGATGCCTAGATTGCTAGGTTTCACTGTTTATACACTCAAGATTCCCAGTTTGCAAAAAAAAAGTTGCACTTGTTTTTAACTGAAGTTTTTTGGGGAGATCTGTTAACACGAGGAGACAAGAACAAAACTTTGAACATCTGATACAACTTCCTTCTAACATGCAAATTATATTATTACTCTATGCATTACCAAGGCAAGTAAACTAATGTGAATATAGCCTACAATTCATGCTGTCAGCGATATTAGTATGCTTCTGAATGTTTTGGTATCAAGTGGTTCATACATCCTTATTAGGGTTTACACAAGAATTTGGTATGTGAAGCTTTTCTTCTGTTTTCTACTTATCAGTTCTTTTGTTAATGCATTGCATCATTCATCTCATCTTAGGGCCCAAGGATGGTTCGAGATGTATTCCGCTTAGCTAAAGAAAATGCGCCGGCTATAATATTCATTGATGAGGTTGACGCTATAGCAACTGCCCGATTCGATGCTCAGACTGGGGCTGACCGAGAAGTTCAGCGTATTTTGATGGAGCTGCTCAATCAGGTAAAGTTTCCAGCTATAATAAATTTACTGGATTTTAAGTTATTTGCCACTTCAAATCCTTGAAAAAAATGCATTTGGAACATGCATATAGATGTAAGTGAAGAAAAAGTCACTGACTTACATTGCAAAGCTCAGTTGTTTAATTTGAATTTACAAAATCTATACATGCTCTTAGAATTAATATCTGCGGGTTTTTAAGGATAGAAAGTAACTTCCTGAAAAGGCTATTGTTGAGGCTATTGCATGCAACTTTCTCATGCCTTAAGGTGTCGTAACTCATTGTCAATTTTGTATGCAATGCAGATGGACGGATTTGATCAGACGGTGAATGTGAAGGTTATAATGGCGACCAATCGGGCAGATACTCTAGATCCTGCTCTTCTGCGTCCAGGAAGACTGGACAGGAAAATTGAGTTCCCTCTGCCAGACCGGAGGCAGAAGAGGCTTGTTTTCCAAGTAAGTTTCTTTGCAAATGCTTATTTGGTATGCTTTTCAAAGATGTTGCTGATACATCTTGTTTGGAAAATCTTCTCTATATTACATAATAATTTGAATGTAGTAGTTTGTATTGATGGTCTTGTATTTCATAATTGCACTTTCTGTCATTATCTTTAGAGCTTTAAATGGTTCTCAAACATTAATCTTCAAAAAATGTTGCTTAAGAAGGCACGTCTTTTGGTTGCACTGGTGATTTTTTGTACCATAGTTATTATGGATAAATTGACGTAGAGCTCTGACTATTAACTAATTAGTTACGAGCTTGCATTTTACAAACAATAGCTAGCTATTGAAAATCTTAATTTCTTGGTCCTTTCTAAGATTTATATGTTTGCTTGTGCATTTGGTAATTATGATGGCCTCCTTCCTTCCTTTCAGGTTTGTACTTCTAAAATGAATTTGAGTGACGAGGTTGATTTGGAAGATTATGTCTCAAGACCGGATAAAATCAGCGCTGCAGATGTGAGTACCTTTTCATTATGTTGAAGAGTCTTTAGATCTTCACTTGGTCCTAGTGCATCATAAGAAATTTCATTGCCTCTGATTAATTAGGTCATGATAACAATCATTTAAATCCTTTACCCTTCAAGTTTATCATAGTAAATGTGCCTTGTGCCCGCCTTAGATTCGATTCATATCGACACCTATAATAGCAGTAGTAAGGCCTTATTATACATGTTATTATGTAATTGCTGGAATCCTGTTTAATATTCATCCTGTTCTTTTTCAGATAACCGCTATTTGTCAGGAAGCTGGCATGCATGCTGTTCGGAAAAATCGGTATGTTATTCTCCCCAAGGACTTCGAGAAGGGTTACCGAACCAACGTCAAGAAGCCTGATACAGATTTTGACTTCTACAAGTGAGGCAACGAAGTGTTAGAGATGAATTTGTGGATAGTCAGCCTCTATGCGACGTTAATATCCTTGTATCCTGCATGCCCCCAATCTATTTGATCAGATTCAACTACTGTTTTATTTTGTGTTTCTAGTTGGAAAAGTATAAAGGGCGTGCACGTTCAATCTCACGAGTGTTGTAAGCTACTTGTCTGCCAAGTTTCGCTTGACCATTGCGCGCTTGTGGTCGATGTTGTGATTGTCTTCCCCAGTTAAATAGGAACACTATTTCTAAATTTAACTTTTCCATGTTGGACCAACATATACCCTTGTCGCTGACTTAGTACTGAAGTTGTAGTACTACCTCCATTCCTGATAAATACTTCATTAAAAACTAATGTACGAAAATCCGACATTTCAGTAAAACGCTGCCCGATTCGATTGGACTCTGCAACTCTATTTTACATGACTCATCCATTTAAAATAAACTTGATAAAAACATATAACCGTATACAGTACGCAGTAAACTGCGGTGGTTCTTAAACAAACATCCTACTCCACACACGAAGCGCGTGGAACACATCGAACGGCCTCTGCCTCGGGCCGGACCGATCACCACCTGCACGGCGCCAGTGCGGCGGCTTCTTCCCACTAGGCGCCGGAGGGCGAGACGGCTTGCGCGACCCACCAACCCCGGGGACGGGACCCCACCGCCCAGCCGGCCAACGATAGTGCGGCGGCGGCGGCGGCGGGGGGCGCGCGGCTGACCGGCGCAACTCATCGCCCGGCGTTCCTGGGGCGACTTCCTCGTCGCCGTCCCCACTCCGTCGCGGTCCGTACCTCACCATAGCCGCCTCTCCGGCCTCCTCTGCTGCTCCCGGGCGAGGCAGCGGAGAGAGGCGCAGATGGTCTACTACTGCGTGTAGGAGTTCTTGCACAAGCGAACTGAGATGGTAATGGCGAGAGGTATGTGCACCAAGTCCAAGTGGTCTGGCCTCGAATGGTGGAGTGTTGAGAAAGAAGAAGATGAGTACAAGCGTGAGAGCAAGTGAGAGCTTCATGGCTTGAGAGTTGAGACTGCGTGCACCAAGCAGAGAGGAATGGGCGAGCAAGGCCAGAGCTACACACTTATATATAGTAGTAATTCCTTACCGGCGGTTGACACTGGGCTGGGGTTAGAGAAAGACTGGTCATATGACCATGTGACAATTGAACAGTCAAGTCAAAACGCCGCGTAGTTTGATCCATCTTTTGTTTGCATTATATACCAGACAAGGGAATCGAGAGCTCTTGGGTTGTTCAGATGCCGCGCTCTCTGTCGCTAGCGACCAGACACAATATGCCTTCTTCTTTCCTCGCTGCTGACTCCGCCAATCATTTCAGCATTGCACACGATTGAAACGCATAGCTGCACCTGCACCTGCACCGAAATTTTATTGGTACTACTAATAATATAATTAGCAGGGTGACCAGCTCCATGTTTATGGTGGAAATGTTACAACTTACTTTTTGCAAATTGGTTGGGAAGCTAGTGGAGCAGCGGTTAATTACTGTAGTTTTTTCTAGGAAGTTTATAGTCTCTCCTAAGGGCTTCTCTAGCTCATCCCCAAAAGTTTAATATGGGGCAAAAGATATTTTGTTTGGGGAATTAACACCCATCTTCCCGCAAAAAATAAAATAAATAAAAGTCAAACAATTAACACCCATCTAGCCGTCCACCATTTCCTTTAGTGTTTCAAAAAATAGCTTTTCATTCCTCATATTTTTCCTCCTCTGTCTCGTATTTATTCTAGCAGAGACAACTCTCCT
>NC_041383.1:709399313-709424530 GCF_002162155.2 Triticum dicoccoides
CACTGCCGCACGCGCCCATTGCCGTTGTCGCCCACCTCGTCGTCCGTCGCGGCATTGCAGCCCCACGACCCCCATCATCTCCATCGAACTTTATTTTTCACCTTTTCATCTTACCCATTGCCTCCGGCCACAGCGGCACTTCTCCCCGGCGACGCTCCTCCCCCATTGTCCCCGGACATGAGCAAAGCCACACCACACCGAAGGAGCACCTACAGAGGAAAACCTCAAGTACATAAAGAAAACTGCCATTGTCAATTCCAAAGAATCCTTGTGTTTTGAACCACACCATCGCACCGGGGAAGGACGAGGAGAATAACCCGTTTAGACAAACAAACACCCAATCCATGGCCTGTGGGGGACGACTCCTTTGTCACACACTTACGCCACGCTTTATGAAATTACTTTTGCCAATCATCTATCCAATGCCCCTAGCTCATAGACATCATCTAGTGGCGAGAATTCATCGTTGATTGCGTAGAAGGAAGAAGAATAAAATGAAGAGAGACTTCCATATGGGATCGAGTAGGTTTGCGGAGTTAGGTTTGGATAATGAGCTAATTGGACAAAAGTTTAATTTTCGAAAATATGAAGAATTAAAGGATGAGACATAGGATGGAGAACTTATGGTGATGAGCTAAAGATGCCCTAAGAGAAACTCTAGCAGATTCTTCATATTGGTCCTTCATAACACATATGTAGCCGGTTCCATAATGTTTTAAAGGCCGCGGAGACTGTGTGCAAACATAGAGTTGCAGTAATGTAGCCTTCATATTTTCCTGCAATTAGGACCCCCATGTCATTGGGTCATAAATTCTCTCTAGCGTACCACACCAACTTAGATCAAACAATGAGAATAACTCAACAAATAGTATTATAAACCATTAATGCGAATACAACAGATGATCCAAATTAACAAATATTACTACAAACCATAATCAACGAGATTTGTTTGTTGCTGAAAGAAAGGTTCACTGATGTGCATGTCATCAGCAATTCGATGCAACCAGTCGGTCATGTGTAAGCTTCCCTAGAACACGTACGGAGGGAAGGTACAACCCAACACAAGGTAGTCGTGCATGAGCTGCTCGTGTGCGGTGAACCTGTTCCGCCAAAATTTCGCACGACCGACTCACGATCGTGGACGCCCCTCGATCGTGGATGCCTCTCTTCCTTGCAGTTGATGCTATCCATTCAACAACCATCAATATTACCTCGTCTTATTCGGCGTCCATCACCTCACTCTTGGACTCGGAGCTCGAACTTGATGACGAATCATAAAAAAACATTAGCTCCAGCATCGGATCCATCTACACATATTGTGAATCATATGTCATCTACATGAATTTATGAATCACTAAACTAAATCTAGAACAAAAGGAAGGAGAAATGTACCTTGAGGTCACGCGATGGAAGGGGTGCCATGGCTGGACGACGAGAGGAAGGCGCGGAGTTGCGGCGAAGCATGGGAGATCTTGAACGGTTTTAGTGGTGGTGACTGGGGCCAAATCATGGCGGGCGGAGCGGTGATGGTGGCACCAAACGAATGGGGCGCGGGGATGTGGGCTACAAGAGAAGGGAGCATGCATCCTGAAATGTTTGTGACGCCAATATTTGGATGGATGAAGGCCGCCAAACCGCCTTGCCCAACCTCCAAATATGGACTCTTGTAGGCTTGATTTGAAGTGAGCTCCAAAGATTATGCGATCCAGGGCCATATCATGGTTTTGCTAAAGAGGCATTGTTTTTGCAACAATTGTCAAATCGACGTTTATTAGGCCGATGGAGCGATGACTCTCTATGGTTGAGCCAAAAATTATGATAATCGACAGCCGTATGGCTAGAGTCGCTCTAATTCATACTTGGCGTCTCTAAATACATTAAACAACATCACCCTTTAATTCAAAAATAGGCCGCTGGATCCTCCACACATGTCGAACGAGCGGTCGATGATATATTGGGCCGGCCAATCTAAGCATGTTTTCTTGTTCGGTTTTATCGGTTTTGGGAACCTTTGTTCCTAAACAAGGGATTTTCTGTTGATTGTCTATTAGGGTTTCTTTTTTGGTTTTTATTCTGCTGTTCATTTTTTCTTCAAAAAAAATCACAAATTTCAATATCTTTCAAACTCTTTTGAAATTAGAAAATTGTTAGAAATTTTAAAAATTAGTTCCATTTAAAAAAATGCTTGGAATTTAAAAAATTGTGCCTGTTTTTTCAAAAGCTGTTCATTTTTTGTTTTTCTGAATTAAAAAGTGTTTGGATTAAAATACCTAATTTTCAGGTATTCTTCATTTTTTCAAAAAAGGTTAGAATTTCAAAATTTGTTCACACTCCTAAAAAAGTGTTCAAATTTTAAAAATCAGTTCGTTTTTTGCGAATTTTTTTCTAAATTTCATTTTTTTCCAAAAATTTCCAAAAACATTCATAAACTTGAAAAATACTCATATGTTGCGAAGCTACAGTAATCATACAGTAACACCCGGACAACAATAATTGCTACAGTGACCTCGCTGCACTGAACATTGTTACAGTCAGTGATTGTTTGATACAGCACTAATGGGCTGGCGGCCCAGCCGTGCTGCCCCTGGACGCAATAAGCAGTGCCCCTCACTCCTCGTCCTGGCGACTGCCGCCGCCGCACCGCCGCCGCCGCCGCCGCCTAGGAGACCGGAATCTCGATTAGCCCTGCCGGCCATCGCCTTCACGCTAGCCATCATCAACACCAACACCGCAACCTGAGAGCCTGGGCATGCCATGAGTATGGGATCGGAGCCTCGGCAATGCCGCCGTCCCTGCGCCATCGCCATTGACCAACCCAGGCGGCCGGAGCTCCCACGAGGAGATACACATGCTCTGGTAGACTGAGCTCTTCCTAGCCCGGACGCAAAGCTGTTCTATTCCACATCTCGGAGGGGAAGAACCGCGGGCGACAATGGCCAGGGCCGCCGACTACTACTCTCTCCTCCAGAGCTGCATGGGCTGCTTCCGGCAGGGCAGGTCCATCCACCACAGGCTCCTCGCGTCCGCCTCTCCCCCGGGCCTGCACCTCAGCACCAAGCTCGTCCTCTTCTACGCCAAGCACGGTGACGTGGCCGCCGCCCGCAGGGTGTTCGACGGAATGCCGCACCGGAGCGTCGTGTCCTGGACGGCCATGGTCTCGGGCTACTCCAGGAACGGCCGCCCCCGGGAGGCGCTGGAGCTGTTCGCCCTCATGCACACGTCCGGCGGTGCCAGGCCGAACCAGTTCACGTATGGCAGCGTGGCCTGTGCGTGCGCGGCGGCTGGGTGCGTCAGGAGCGGGGAGCAGGTGCACGCGTGCACGGCCAAAGGGAGGTTTGCTGGGGACATGTTCGTGCAGAGCGCTCTCATGGACATGTACCTGAGGTGCGGGTCGGTGGAGGATGCGAGGCGGATGTTTGCGGCGATGGAGAGGAAGGATGTGGTTTCGTGGAATGCCTTGCTCAGGGGTTTTGTGGAGCGTGGGCATTGCAGTGACGCGCTTGGGTTGTTATCCTCAATGCTGAGAGAAGGTATGTGCTCGCAACAAAACCTGCTACTCACTGCACTGCCTTGAAATGTGCGGTCCCGCTCACGTACTGCTACCAAAACCTCAAATCCATGCCCTTCATTGTAATTGTAGATTTGTAGTGTGTCATGCATACCATATTTTATTTTAGTTAAAAGCAATAATATGATATACAAAATTTGGGACTCCCCGAGTGTACAATTTTTTCACATAGAAATGTACCAGACAGGGTAACCAAAATTGTTACTCATCTCTGAGGTAACGTTCACATAAATTAGCACTTTCAACCAAAAAATAAATAAATCCCCTGTTCAATTTCTGTTTGTCTTTTAGGCTTGTTAGTTTAAATTTCTGTTATACTGTTGTTTGAATATTGGAAGTGCATTTTTTCCTTGATTGTTAACCATTGACATAAAAAAAACTTGACAGAAATGCTGCCTGACCATTTCACGTTTGGAAGTGCTCTAAAAGCTTGTGGAGTAGTCAGTGTGCTCACTAACACGGAGCTGATTCACACTTGCATAATAAAGTTGGGCTACTGGGGTGAAAAGGTTGTTATTGGATCACTTATTGATGCTTATGCAAAATGTCGGAGCATGAAAAGTGCACGAGTGATATATGACTCCATATGTGAACCAGACCTTGTGTCATCTACTGCGCTGATCAGTGGGTACTCCATGGATAAAAACCATACTGAAGATGCAATGGAGCTCTTCTGCAAAATTTATCGTAGGGGTTTGAGGATTGATGGTGTTCTGTTAAGCTCCTTGCTTGGCATTTGTGCTAATGTGTCATGTCTCAGATTTGGGACACAAATTCATGCTTACATGTGCAAAAAGCAGCCAATGGGAGACGTGGCATTGGACAACGCTCTAGTTGATATGTATGCAAAGGCAGGCGAATTTTCAGATGCCAGGCGTGCTTTTGATGAAATGCCCTGCCGAAATGTGGTCTCATGGACTTCGCTCATTACTGCCTGTGGGAAAAATGGTTTTGGGGGAGATGCTGTGAGCCTTTTTGAGAGGATGGTGGAGGATGGTGTGAAGCCAAACGATGTGACATTCCTTTCTCTTCTGTCTGCTTGTGGTCATTCTGGTCTGATGAGCAAAGGGATGGAGTATTTCACTTCCATGATGAGCAAGTACGGTATTGATCCAAGAGCTGAGCATTTCAGTTCTGCTATCGACCTTCTTGGCCGTGGGGGTCAGTTAGAGGATGCGTGGAAGCTAGTGGAGAATGTGGATACTGAACCCAACTCCTCAATATTGGGCGCTATGCTTGGAGCTTGTAAAACGCATGGAAACATGCCTCTTGGAGAAACTGCAGCCAAGAATCTTATAAGTAAAGGTGCTGAGAGTTCTGTACACTATACCATGCTTGCAAACATGTACGCAGAATCTAATTTATGGGAGGATGCTCAAAGTGCAAGGAAATTAATGGCTGAAACATCTGGTGGCAAGGAAGCTGGTTGCAGTGTTCTCTGAAGATTACTAATAAAGTCTTGCTTTCCAAGATATTCAGATAATGGTCATATTCCCTGATAGATGCACCAAATGCATCTGGATTACCCTCAGACCTTTGTCCACAATGAACCTGACCAATCCAATATGTAGAGCCTCCAGATCTTTGTAAACTCTAACCGACTTCAGAATCTTGCCCGTTTGATTAAGCAGTGAGAATCTAATGACTTATCAGCAGCCATCATGTTCGTTCAGGGTAAGTGCACATTGTGCTTAATATTAAAAATAAAAACTTTTGTATAGTTTGTTCATTTGGATAATCTGTTGGGTTACATTCCCTGTGAATGCATATCTTGCAAATTTTACTAACTGTAAAAGATTTGCGGATGCATGTTTGTCTGATAAAGTCTTGTCAGTATTCTCAATTATGTCCGTTGTATTGGTTGGACAGTCACAGGCTTATGGTCTTAATCCTTTTTTTTGACTTCCAAGTTGTCTCTATCTGATACCTATAAGAATACTGTAAGAACATGTAGTGGATAAACCAGTTTGTGATTCCCTTCTGTACATAACTATAGTGCGATACCCTGTTTTTCCACTCTACGCTATCCATTTCTCTTTTGATGTGAGTACAAATATTGAGTAGTTTTTCAAATAGATGGATACATGATTTATGACTAATCTGTTATCCTTCCTTTATATGTTGAATCTGACAGTGCCAATATCATGGCCTTGATCTATTGCATACCCTGTGTCGGTGTCGAGTGAAGCAGATCTTAAACTTTTAAGTCTCGAGAAACCAAAAGCCACCACGTTTCAGCTACCCAGTGAATAATTGAATATATTATTCGAACCCATGTGCTGTTGACTTAAGTTTTTTCTGTTGAGTTGATTTACCTAGTAAAATATGGTAATCACTACTTTTGATCTAAACTGCAAAAATATTTTTTTTGTATCATTGTAGAAGATCTTATATTTGTTGAAAATGGCATACATTTTTTCAGTATCATATTGTAGTATAGTCCTGACTGATACACCGATCTTGGTTGTCAGCTCGATCATGACGAATCATAGAACTGAAACGTCTTCTTTTTTTAACTTGCATGCATTTGACGAGCGGTTGCTGCTCTATGAACTAGCATAATACGGTTAGTCTTCTTTCAAATGGCATCTAAGGATAATTATTACCCAGAATCAGTCGTTCCCTAAATAATATTAAAATAGGGGATGATAACAGCTAGCAACTTACAGTTCAAGTATTTGATTTGGCACTTTTTAGGAACATGCCATAGTCACATCTTAAGAGTGTCGGTTACACAAGTGCATGGGCCACGATGGATGGTTATCATTCGTCCAATGCCTGTTGGCTAAAATAGCTCGTAACTGGCAGATTACAGATCCTTAACTTCTGGAACACTTGCTATCCCATCATTACTCCCTAGATGCCTCATCCGAGACTATTCTACAATTCTTTCACATCCACGCTAACCACAGAATTCCTGAAATACTGATATTCAATCATATGCTGAAGTCTTAGCCAGTCTACTGGCTGTGTGATATAAGAAAATAGCACAGCTGTAAAGGCATGTAGGCTTCTAGAGCCACTATACTAATATTGAGCAAAATGGCTTGCTTACTATCACTTATGTGCAAGCTAAGCAACTAACTATATAAAGCAGGCTGTGAGGTGAGCTTAGTTCACCTAAAAAATCAGCAAGGGCATTCACAACATGGTTTACAGACTCCTCTTTGGATTTCTCCTTCCTCTTGTCTTACAGCCCTCCTTAGTGTTATGCAATCCACCAGAGCTGAAGGTTGGCTTTTACCAATACACATGCCCGTATGCAGAGGTCATTGTTCGCGATGAGATTGCCAGGATCATCTCCCACGTCCCAAGCCTCGCTGGTCCTCTGCTTCGCATGCACTTCCACGACTGTTTTGTGAACGTGTGCACACACCTTAGTCTCTTCTGAACTGCTTCAGTTGAATTTAGAGATGTACTGAACTGTTTGTGCTGTGCAGGGTTGCGATGGTTCTATTCTGCTTGATAGCATACCAGGATTACCATCTGAAAAGGAATCGGAACCGAACCTCAGCCTGCGAGGCTTCGGCACGATTGACCTTGTCAAGGCTAAACTGGAGCAAGCCTGCCCTGGAGTGGTCTCATGCGCTGATATCCTAGCTCTCGTGGCAAGGGATGTTGTACTACTGGTAAGAACTAGCAGTTCTGTTCATTAATTTTGATTTTATTCTTGAAGTAAGAGAAGTTGACATAGTTTGGAAAAATGGCGGGGATAGGATGATTCAGGCCAACAGTGGTGGCAAAACCCACAGTTTTGACTGGCTTCGCTGAGTTTGATCATCTTTTATGTATTTACTGGACAGTACCTGCTCTCTTGCTAACCCAGCTTTCATTTTCACTATGCAACAGACCCATGGGCCTTACTGGAATGTTCCAACTGGGCGGCGAGATGGGTTGAGATCGGTGAAGGATGAAGCTTTGAACAACCTACCTCCACCTTTTTTTGATGCCACTCGTAATCTGAACCAGTTCTTTGTCCCGAAGGGTCTTGATGCGAAGGATCAGGTGGTTCTGCTAGGTACTATATACTATTCTTCAGGAACTAAACTCGATGCATGAGCTAATAAACCAGTGGATCTTCTCTCCTAGTTTTGTGTAGCCTATGCTCTTCTGATTCTTCTCTGTTCTAATTTACTTGCACTTCGCCGATCCCAATAAATCTCTAGTAGCATTCCTCAATAAAGGTGCTCGTTTGCATGCACGACTAAGCAATGGGTTAATCAAGCAAGGCCTTACGCTGTATGCATGTGCCAAGTCAACAGAGACGGGAAAACTAATCTTTGTCGGTTCTTGTAGTTAAACTGCATGATGCAAAACCAAGAGTCACTTTGTTCTGGTAGAAAAACAAAGTATGACTCCTTATTCGAAAACCAGTACTCCCTCCGTTTTTATTTACTCTGCATATTAGCTTTGGTCAAAGTCAAACTTCATAAAGTTTGACCAAGTTTATAGAAAACAATATAGACATTTATCATAATAAATCTATAAGATGTGAAAACACATTCAATAATGAATCTAATGTTGTTGATTTGTTATTGTATATTTTAATATTTTTGTTTATAAACTTGGTCAAAGTTTGCAAAGCTTGACTTTGACCAAAGCTAATATGCGAACTAAATAAAAACGGAGGGAGTACGTACTACATTATTTTCTGTTCATTTTGCACGCGCAGAAGAGATGGGGTAGAAAACCTCTGTAGTTCACTATTATAAACTAGTAATGCGTTGCAATTTTATTTCTGATTGTTGCAAATATTGCAGTTCAAGCTCTGCAGGAAACCATGGAAACTGGCACATTCTAACTTGTTCATGCATTTTGACAGGGGGGCACACCCTTGGGACCTCCCACTGCTCGTCCTTCTCGGACCGTCTGTACAACTTCAGCGGCACGCAGATGCCGGACCCGGCGCTGGACAGGCGGTACGTGCTGCGCCTGAAGAGCAAGTGCAGGCCCGGCGACACGACGGCGCTGGTGGAGATGGACCCGGGGAGCTTCCGGACGTTCGACGCGAGCTACTACCGTCACGTCGCCAGGGGGAGGGCGCTCTTCACCTCGGACGAGACGCTCATGCTGGACCCCTTCACCCGGGACTACGTCCTGCGCCAGGCGTCCGTCGCCGCTGCGGGCGGCTACCCGGCGGAGTTCTTCGCGGACTTCGTGGCGTCCATGGTGAAGATGGGGAACATGCAGGTGCTCACCGGCGCGCAGGGGGAGGTCAGGCGGCGCTGCGGTGCAGTGAACCCGATGGGCATGTAGGCCGCCGCCGGTGGTCCGTGATCATCGGCCCGTAAATTATCGAATGTCTGTGGGTATTGTATAATTGATGTGTATTACGCGTGTACATTGTGTGCATCATTGTCTTTCTTCATTTGCCTTGTTTGTTCGTTTGTACCATGTATTCAAACTCAAATAAAAATGTTTGCTTGATTGATTCAGTGAAATAATGTCCTCTGCCAACCTCGATGACTCGATGATTCGATGAACACACTACGACAGAGAGAATTGGAGTTGTATTTTCCGATTATTCTCGGCTGCGTACACGGTACACGTACATGAAACTTGAGGCTGGGATGTGCTTTCTGGCAGAAGAGTTTACTTGGTGCTCTGGATATTCTATTTCCGTAGGCCGTAGCCAGCTAGCTAATGGATTGAGCATAACAGCAAATTAAGCTAGCTCCACATGGATGGGCATGGACCACGCCATCCACTCGTCAACTCTGCAAGCTTGTCTCACACTCCTTGCACACTTCCTTTCCAGCCTTTTGGTCATTTTTATCAGGTAAATTTGTTAAGGCCAGCTGTGAGTGGTAAAAAGCAGACAATTACTTTAATAGTTTTATGAGACCATATATTTACAATAATCTCTGACAACTAAGAATCAGCAGGATATACCACATGACACATGTGGTAAGCAATCCAAACAATTCAAAAAAAATCAGCGATATATATATATATTTTTGCTCGAAATCCTGTTGTATACACCATCTTCTTTTGCTCGTGCAATGATTATCATCCCAAGTTCCGAACCGAAAGACGAGGAACCGGAATGTACCGTACACCAAAGCTCGAAGAAACCTAGCTGGGTTAGCTACCTAGCTTCGGCATCTCCATCGCTTTCTGTTCCTTCCTTGCTCTTTCTTCAAAGAATCACCACGGGCCAGTATAACACCCGAAACAACGTCGTAATTAATCAAACCTGTGCATGCACGCCAATGCGCGCGTACGCACGCACGTAGGGCGACCAGAGGCCGAACAAGGGGGCAGGGGCACGCGCGCGCGCCGCCATGCAGCCGGCGCCGACCGCCAGGGCCGCCGGCTGGCTCCACCGGCCGCTCCCGAGAGAGCGGCCGCACCTGACCCGCTGCACCAAGATCGTCTGCTCGGCGTTCCTCACCCTGCTCCTCCTCGCCGGCGTGCTCCTCTTCGTCGCCTACCTCGCCGTGCGCCCGCACCGGCCGCGCTTCCACGTCACCGCCTTCTCCGCCGCCGGCATCCAGCCGGCCGGTGGCGCCAACGCCGCCGTGGTCTTTTCCGGGCAGCTCTCCATCCGCAACCCGAACCAGGACGTAGCCTTCTTCTACGACCGGCTCTACATGTCCGTGCTCTACCGCCAGTACGGCGCCGTCGTCAAGGACCACGACCTGGCCGGCGGGGCGCCCATGTACCAGCCGCCCAAGACCACGACGCCCCTCGCGTTCGAGGGCGTCGCCGTGCCGGCGGGCCCCGCCACGGCCGACATGGCCAGGGCGGCCGCGGAGGCAGGAGGCGCCGTGGAGTTCACGGTGAAGGTCCGGTCGAGGATCCGCGCCAAGGTGGCCGTCTGGGGCTTCCACTGGCACCCGCTCCACGTGGACTGCGAAGTGGCCGTGGGCCCCGACGGGCAGCTGCTGCCGGAGGCCCGGCAGAAGCGTTGCGACATAGACTTCTTGTAGGTGTAATCCGCCTGCATGAGTACGGACACAACAAGCGTTTAGTAACATTCCAATGTAATCTGCCGGCAAGTAATTAACATCATATACTGTTGAAAAACAACATCTTCTATAGGTTAATTATAAGATTAAGACAAACCAAATCCTTGATTGTGGGGCCCATCACCTGTTGCTTCTCTGTATATTTCCATTGCCTCCTCCATGACTTTGGGGTGTGATAAAAGCCATGCTCTTCTCCTCATTGATGGATGAGTTCTGAATGGGAAGAAAGAGAGCAAATCTGTCAACGCCGACTCGCCGTCCATCCTTCCTGCCTTGCCAAAGAACAAAGGGGCAGCGTGGGGGTCGAAACCAGCAGCAGCCAGTAGCATCATTCCAATGTAGTCCGCCTCTAGCTCATTCCTACAATATGGAGTAGTACATGTCATGTAATTAACATCATACATTCATACTCTTACAAAACAACATCTTCTAATTAACACCAAGTAAATACTTGCATACACACACACACACTTTAAGATGCATGTATGAACAAGGTGGGGTTAAAAGAAGTGATGAAATTGATATACGTACCTTCGTAGCAGTGGCGCCACGAGGAGGTCGGTTGGGAACCACAACCTGAATATTTGGATCATCTCAGACGCGTGCCTCGCAATAACATGTCCAACCTACATATATATAGAAACCAATGAACAATACTATCGGCTTTCAAAATTAACAACCTCAGTAATCCAAAACGAACGAACAAACAAGCATATGTATGTACCTCATGCGCGATGACGGTGGCAATCTCAGCATCCGTGCTGAAATGATCAAGTAATCCCGTGAAGACTATAATCTTACCACCACCTTCAAAGCAATGTGCTCTCTTGCTGTGTACGGCAACTATCACCTCCCAATTGAGCTCGTCGATCCAATCCAGACACGTCGCCATGTGTGGTGGTTCCCGTCCTCGTTGTTCTATCTTGCTCTTGATGGACAAGCCACGACGGATAGCGCGGATGATCTTCGAGCCAATGGCGTGGACACGGACACTTTGGTGGTGGTGTGGGTCTACGATCTCGGAGGCATGCTCCTTCTTGAAATTGGCAAAGCGGACCTCTCCGCTCACGCGCGCTGTTCTAGTAGAGAAGATGACCTTGTGAGTGCGGTTGGTGTAAGGCACGGTCGCGACAACAAATTCACGGTTGATGATCTTCCTTGCGCCTTCGCAAAAAATTCGGGGCGGCACAATTTCTGTCATGGCCCTCCGCAGCGTGTGGGAGTACCCGCGAAGAGCCAAGTGACTGGTCACCGACCTCCAGAGGGAAGTACAATGGTCCTGAGAAACACGCAATGCAGTGGCCATAGACATAGGTTGACAGAAGAGTTGCAGGAGACGGAAGGCTAGCTGCAACGAGGAGGGAGAGCGCAAGCTCATGAGGCGCGAGTTCACTTGGTGTGTTTCTCTATATATATATAGGCGGCTTACCCCTGTTTTCTCGAGACAAATACAACAACCTCCTACGTGCGTGTGTAAACTCGTACGTGCGCGCGAGGCTCTATTATATGGCCGCTGCCCATCGCCGTAGAGTACGACTCGGATTTCCTGTCGGATACTCAACGGGCTTCCGTTTCGGGAACCATATGTACATCCGTCATAAATTAATTGTCTTTTTTTTGCGGGGATAAATTAATTGTCTTAATTGTCTTAGACTAGAAAAAAGAGATTTGTCTAGATTTTTTTTGAAAATAAAATTTGTCTAGATATAGATGGATTTAACACTAAAACGTGTAAATAAATACAGTTAATTTGGAACGATGGGAGTATTAGTTACTGATGGGTTGCACATGCTATTCGCGCACGTAATTCTGCTCTCCATTTTCAAAAAGCATCGCGTGACCATACTGATGAAATTCTTACGCTGACATATACACACACCAATGTTCCCTGGCCCCCAAAAAGAAATATACCGATGTTAACTCACAACTCCAACTTGCTGCACGGGTCCTGAGGCGTCTTGGAGCATCTACAACCAGACCCTTTTATTGCCCGTATACGTTCCGCAGATGGCCCGGTCAATGATTGATCAAGAATCTGAGACCCAGCCATACCCCTCATAGTGGCTCTATATATCTGGGATGGATATAGGGAGGTCCAGACACGCCCGAACACTTCCTCCATGTCGGATTCGACCCACGTCGGTCCATCCTGACCGCATAAATATCTCCACCCTATTCATATCCGGACATAGCCACTGCCACTCCACTCCACTCCACTTCGAGTTCGCATCAATCCGCGTCCAGCTCCTTTCCCGCGAGCTCTAATCTCCTCCAGTATTGCGGGCAGCAAATCCAACTCTGTCGACTGGCACATCGCCCCATGCAGGAATGAGGAGGAGACAGACGTCCGTGTGGCTCTCCGCCGCTCCCAGGAGGAATCCGTCCGACCACAGAACGAGTCAATCCGGCTGGAATCCATTGCGTCTGTGCAAGCTGCGCGTTTAGATCTGCCCGCGCCGGTAGCTTGAGGCGATGGTGGATGGCCCTGGGCTGGCGGCACAACCCCTACGGTGGAGCCTCGTCCCTGTGACGTCGAGCTTCGAGTTAGAGGTAAATGTCGGTAGGTGGCCCAACCGTGGATGCACTGAGGATTGGTGTGGCATTTCAGCTTAATAGGAATGGTAGACTACTGATAAAACATGGTGCTTGGCTTGGAGCAATTTGAGGATGGGTGTCCACCCAGGAAGTTGATCCGGATGCACACCAATGAGAACAAAGTGCGCAGGAAAGGCTACTGCTGGTCTGTGGCGCGAATCTAGATCCTAGGTGGCAGCCAAGCACAACGGCCAGAAACCAATGGCTGAACTTGGTGGGGGCATTACAATTGGTATCAGAGTCAACCCTTGCGGTTACACGGGCATGTGTGTGTCAGGTGCGCAGGCATGTGGCGCATGGCGTGTGTTCCTGTCATGGCACACGATATGGAAAAATGTATCTTAGACTAGACGCATAGGTGCATGTCAAGGGAACGTTGCATGTTGGGACGACGAGGACGTTGGTCATGTGAGTGGGGATGTATGTGACATCCCGGCTTAATAGGAAACAGTCAGGAACCGGTGGGTTTGGCCGGGGCGTTACAAGCGGCATGCCCGCCAGACGAGAGAGAGGGCGTGTCAAACAACTGAGACAAAGTCACATGCCGGGCCGGACATCGTGGATGCATTCCGCCCACATCCTTGCGAAGCGGCAAGCCCAAACGGTCGTACCCTCTAAAAGGAGAAAACCCGGGAGGTTCTGCCCTCGCCGGATGATACACCTCAAACGTATCTATAATTTTTGATTGTTTCATGCTATTATATTATCATTTTATATACTTTTTATATCAATTTATATATTTTTGGGACTAACCTATTAATTTAGTGCCCAGTGATAGTTCCTGTTTTATGCTTGTTTTTTGGTTTCGCTGGAAAGTATGGAGGTCAAAATTAGCAGATGTAACATAATTTTTTGGGCAACAAAAACACGGGAAGCTTCGGAGAAGATGGAGAGGAGCTGCCAGGGCCCCATACTACCCGTATGGGGCCCCTACTTACCGCCATGACCTGTTTCCACCGCCACAATTCCCTACAAAAACTGAAATTGTTTGCCAGAGGAATTTTGTAGCTGCTGAGGGAGTCTTGGATAAGGGGGTATCCGGACAGCCGGACTGTACACATCGTCCGGACTATAGAAGTGTCAAGATACAAGACTCAAGACTTCGGCTCGTGTCCGGATGGGACTCTCCCTTACGTGGAAGGCAAGCTTGGCGATCCCGATATTATATTTCCTTCCTTGTAACCGACTCCATGTAAACCCTAGCTCTCCGGTGTCTATATAAACCGGAGAGGATGGTCTTTAGAAGCCCGATCACAATTACAATCATACCATCATAGGCTAGCTCTTAGGGTTTAGCCTCTATGATCTCGTGGTAGATCTACTCTTGTACTACTCATATCTTCAATATTAATCAAGCGGAAGTAGGGTTTTACCTCCATCGAGAGGGCCCGAACCTGGGTAAACATTGTGTCCCTTGCTTCCTGTTACCATCAGCCTAAGACGCACAGATCGGGACCCCCTACCCATCCGCCGGTTTTGACACCGACATTGGTGCTTTCATTGAGAGTTCCTCTGTGTCGTCGCTGCAAAGGCTCAATGGCTCGTCTCATTGTCAAGGACGACATCACTTCTGGGGGAGCGCTGGCTATAGGCCAGACTCTCCGGCTTAGCGGCTTCATTATGACCGCCCCATCGGCTGTCGCGCCAACGATGGCCTCTCGGGTCATCATGCATAACCTTCGCATCGATTCGGAGCTTGCCGAAAAGATGGATCCGATTGAGTTCTCTTCCCTTAATGAGCTCTTGGATCGCATCGCCGCTTTGGGAGTCGCTACGGACTATGACCGGATTGGGCTTAAACCCGACCAAAGGGACATTAGATCCCCGCCGGCCACCCATGAGATAGCGGTAATGGAGGAACCACACGTGGGTTGCCCCTTAACTTTGAGGACGAATTATGTCCGGATCACCGAACTCAGTGAGCCGAACACCCACCCAAAGGAAGACATGGCCCAGGTCCCGGACTTAGAATCAGGCGTTGGGCCGAAGGGATTAGGTAATACTCCGGATCCCGAAGTCAGGCTCGGAACTTCCCGTGCCCCCGGGCGTCAGATCGGATCAGAATCCGGATTCAGCCAACGACGCTTGCTCGGACTTAAACCGTCTCTCCTGTATCAGGCAGGAGCCCCAGGAGACGGTACACCGTTACTGGGCCAGATTCCTCCTTGCTCTTAACAAGGTCAAGGACTGCCACAAGGAGGACATAGTCTCTCTTTTCTGCAGAAACTGCACGAACAAAGGACTCCTTAATGCTATAAGTCGCCGTGACATAGTACACTTTACGGACTTGGCAACCATAGTACAGAAGTACTGTGCGATGGAAAGCGCCTGGAAGATCCAAACAGAATTTTGGGATAGTACGGCCCTCACCAGAACCTTTGTCCGAACTAAACGGCCAAACTCTCGTAAGTCGACCGATTCAATTCCCAAGAAACCAAAGCCCGCACCAGGGCATGGAACCGTATTGGAAGGATGGCTCAATGGGCCATGTAAGCTCCACAGTACGCCGAACGCAATACCAACCATAACCTTAAGGCATGTTGGATACTCCGGCAGGTAGCAAAAAGTGGCGAGGATCTCCTCGAGTGCCACAAAGAAGAACAACATCCCGCCAAGGAACACAATACGGTACTAACGGTCTTCGAGACCTTCGCCTCAAACAATAGGCGTAAGCGAGGTCATCGAAGCTCCGTCGAAATCTGCCATGTGGCAAAAATAAATCCGTGGAACGACACTGCTATAACTTTCAATGCAAGTGATGAACCCCAATTCCAGTCCATCCGGGCACCAGCCGCTCTGGTCCTTAGCCCAATAGTGGACGGCTTTCGACTCACTAAAGTACTCATGGACGGCGGAAGCGGATTAAACTTAATCTACGAAGAAACACTCAAGAAGATGGAAATTGACAAAAGCCGCATTGAACAAAGCGGCACAACCTTCAGGGGAATTATCCCTAGTCAGGAAGCACGGTGCGCAGGGAAAATCACACTCGATGTGGTATTCGGCACCCCGGAAAATTACAGGTCCGAAGAAATCACGTTCCAAGTGGCTCCCTTCAGCAGCGGATACCACGCCCTTCTAGGGCGAGACGCGTTAGCAAGCTTTCAAGCTATACCCCATTATGGGTACATGAAGCTTAAAATGCCCGGACCCAATGGAATTATCACTCTAGCTAGTGATCCGGACGTCGCACTCCGTGCCGAAAACAAAACCGGAGCACTAGCCTTGGAAGCACTATCCGAAGCCCTAGCGGCAGAAGAATTAACAACACTGCGCGCCACCGTGGACAGGGACGACGTGATACTCGACAAGCGACCCAAGTCCACCTCATTCAAACCCGCAGATGAGATAGTCAAATTCCAAGTCCACCCAACGGACCCCACGAAGATAACTTCCATCGGGACACAGTTGAACCCCGCTATGGACACCGCACTGCGCGACTTCTTACGCAAGAATTGGGATATCTTCGCCTGGCACCCATCGGACATGTTGGACATCCCACGCGAATTGGCCGAACACAGCCTTAACATACTAAAGGGATACAAACCTGTTAAACAGACCCTAAGGCGATTTTCGGAGCCCAAACGACAAGCCATGGGGGAGGAGCTAGCCAAGCTACTTGAGGCCGGATTTATCAAAGATACCAAACATCCGGATTGGCTGGCGAACTTGCTAATGGTACCAAAGAAGGACAAATACTGGCGCCTGTGCATCGACTTCAAAGACCTTAACAAGGCTTGCCCCAAGGATCCCTTTCCCCTCCCTCGCATCGATCAAATCATCGATGCCACAGCCGGACACGACTCGCTGTGTTTCCTTGACGCATACTCTAGATACCATCAAATAAAGATGGCAGAGTCCGACCAAGCTACAACGGCTTTCATAACGCCATATGCCCCTTTCTGCTTCAACACTATGCCTTTCGGGCTTAAGAATGCTGGAGCAACCTATCAACGCATGATTCAAACATGCCTGGAAAAGCAAATCGGCAAAATAGTGGAGGCATACATGGACAACGTAGTCATAAAAACAAGACACGTCGAAACCCTAATAGACGACTTGAGGCTTATGTTCGACAACCTACAAACATACGACATCAAGCTGAATCCAGAGAAATGCGTTTTCGGCGTCCCTTCCGGAAAACTGCTGGGCTTCATCGTTTCCAATAGAGGAATTGAAGCTAAACCGGCAAAAATCCGAGCTCTGTCGTAGTTGGCTATACCAACAGACCTCAAACACATCCAGAAACTAGCTGGATGCGTGGCTGCTTTGAGCCGCTTTATATCCAGGTTAGGAGAAAAGGCATTGCCTCTTTACCGCCTTCTTCGGTGCACCGAACACTTTGTGTGGACGGATGCAGCTGCGGCCGGACTCGATGAAATAAAGACCTTATTGGCCAACAATCCAGTCCTAACAACGCCAAATATCGGCGAACCTATGCTGCTGTACATAGCCGCAACACATCAAGTTGTAAGCGCGGTACTCGTCGTCAAACGAGAGGTTGACGGATACAAATTCCCGCTACAGAAGCCGGTTTATTACGTATCCATGGTCCTCACCCCATGCAAATCCCGATACCCACACTATCAAAAAATAGCATACGCGGTCTTCATGGCATCCCGAAAGCTACGAAACTACTTTCAAGAGTGTTCGATTACGGTGGCCTCCGAAGTACCACTAAACGATATAATAAACAACCGTGATGCCACGGGCTAGATCGCTAAATGGACGATTGAGCTCCTTCCGTTCGACATAATATACAAGCCTCGGTGGGCTATCAAGTCGCAAGTATTAGCTGACTTTGTTGCCGAATGGATGGAAGCCGAACTCCCTAAAGAGTACGGCGCATACTCCAACTGGATCATGCACTTTGATGGCTCTAAAATGCTGGTCGGATTGGGAGCAGGCGTAGTCCTGATGTCTCCCACCGGAGACACGGTCCAATACGTCCTCCAGATATTATACACAGACTCCAACAATGCAGCCGAATATGAGGCTCTGTTGCACGGTCTTCGGATGGCAGTCTCTATGGGCATTCAACGCCTAGAGGTGCGCGGGGATTCAAACCTCGCAATATCCCAAATAAACGGAGACTTTGATGCCAAGGATCCGAAAATGGCGGCCTACCGTAATGCCGTCCTTAAAATGTCAGCTCGGTTCGAGGGGCTCGAATTTCACCATGTGGTTCGAGAAAACAATCAAGCAGCAGATGTACTTGCTCGCATCGGCGCTAAACGTGACCCTGTCCCACCTAACATATTCCTGGAAAGGCTATTCAAGCCATCCGTGACATGGGAAGGGGAGTCCGGCAATACCAGCACGGATCCGAATACATCCCCAGATTCCGAACTATCAGACATAATCGGAGGCTCTACCACCGAAATAACATCGTCAACCCACGAAATAATGGCTGTCATCGCCCCGTGGACTGAGCCGTTCTTGGCCTACCTAAATAGGCAGGAGCTCCCCGAAGACCAAAATGAAGCACGCTGCATCGTACGGTGTTCTAAAGCTTACAAAGTCCATGAAGGGGAACTCTATAAGAAAAGTGCGACCGGAGTGCTTCAAAGGTGCATCTCCGAAGAGGAAGGGCGGCAGCTCTTGGCTGAAATCCATGCCGGACTGGGCGGGCACCACGCCGCGGCTCGAGCACTAGTCAGCAAGGCCTTCCGTACAGGTTTCTATTGGCCGACTGCCCGAGCAGACGCGCAGGACCTTGTCCAACATTGCGTCGGTTGCTAGCTCTTTGCCAATCAGAGTCATATGCCCCCTACCGCTCTCCAAACAATTCCCATAACTTGGCCCTTTGCGGTCTGGGGGCTGGACATGGTTGGACCCCTTAAAGGGGGAAGCCACAAGAAAAAATACTTATTGGTCATGGTAGATAAGTTCACCAAACAGATAGAAGCCAAACCAGTGAAAACGGCCGAATCCGGACCACTAATCGACTTTATATCCAGGGTCGTACACCGATACGGTGTCCCCCACAGCATCATCACTGATAATGGCTCAAATTTCATGGCCGCTGAGGTGAAATCTTGGTGCGGCAAAATGGGCATTAAGCTCAATTATGCTTCCATCTACCATCCTCAAACAAATGGCCGGGTCGAACGGGCAAACAGTCTCATCATGAGTGGCATCAAACCCAGACTAGTGCGATCCTTGACAGAGTCGGATACTCATTGGGTCGAGGAGCTTGACTCCGTACTCTGGGGGCTGCGGACCACGCTGAATCGCACCACCGGATATACACCATTTTTCATGGTGTACGGTGCGGAAGCAGTACTACCTTGCGACATAATACATGATTCGCCACGCGTACGCATGTACAAAGAGAAGGAAGCCGAGTTAGATCGGCAGGATAACTTGGACGCCCTGGAGGAGGAGCGTGATGTCGCTAAGGCCCGTTCCGCATTCTATCAGCAACAGGCTCGACGATACCAAAGCAGAGAAGTACGGGCCAAAACTTATAATATTGGCGAACTGGTTCTACGCTTACCGGAGAAGAAGAAGGATAAGCTCAAACCCAAGTGGGAATGCCCCTTCGTCATCGACCAAGTTCTCACCGGAGGAGCGTACCGCTTACGTAATGCGTCCGATAACAGACTCGAGCCGAACCCATGGAACGCGGCCAGACTCCGGAGATTCTACGCCTAGCGCCGAACTCAGTGTTTGTCTCCTTACCTCCCCCCTTTTTTTATTATGCTCCCTCCCTCTTCCTTTCTCAAATCTTTTTCTCTTCACACAAAGTATTTCATACAGTACGGACTCCCGGATTATTCCGGCCGCACTATGTGTGTAAGCAATACCTGGGGGCTTCCTATACGGAAGCTAAATATAAATTACTCTCAAGGCTTTTTGCCCATCACACATGAGTTTCTTTTTTTCATGTGTGCCTTTTCTTCACCATTATATGCATCGATATGACTTAAGACGTGGCCAAGCTGGGTTGCCTGGCTCCTGTGTTTATGCCCTACGTTCCCATTAATTCGGCTAGGGCATAAGGGGAGCACCTCTGCGATTGTTACTGCCGGTTGAGCCGGATGTGTACCTCAGACTGGGTGAAGCCAAAAGCTAGTTTCCTTAAGAGAATATTCGGTCGGTGAACAAAAGATGTCTTCGTTTATCATAACATAAATCCCCAGAAGTTTTGTATCCTGCGCCTTCGTTCGCAGTCCGGACATGTGCTTTGCCGCATGCATTCCCAGGGAAAGGAACCCCTAACAGAACTATTCTCCCTGGAAGATGTTTCTTACTATCCATGTAATATAACATACTAGTTAGGTACTTGTCTGCTCAAGCACTTATGACCCCTACGCCTGGTCTCCACACATACCCCGGTTTTTTATAACTGAGCGGGTATTCGGACACACCCCGGACTATCGGATCCGGGGGCTGAAGCGAAAATGTCCGCCATGACAAATGATTTTAATCCGGCTAGGGGCTACTTATGCCCATTAAATTACACAATCACTTGGACTGACTATATTCCTCCTCTATGCCATCCAACAGGCTATCTAGTTTACAATCCTGTTGCGAATACTTAGCGGCTAACGCTACCTGGTCATATACCAGACTTACGGGAATTTCTTGCCCATCGGGCCCCGCCGGTCCTACTTCGGCCATATGGTTCGGGTCCATCTTGGTGTAGCGCGTCTTTACCATTGCCCAAGCTTCTCTTGCACCTTGCCGGCATGCTGATATCTTCCACAGCTGGAAGCGCCGCCGGGCTCCTTGAAGCAGGTCCACAAGCTCCCTCATGCCATTTAGCAAGGGGCTTGATGGCCACAAGGCCTGAGCAACGACGTGCATCACCCGCCGAGCTCGCTCGTGCAACTGTGAAAGTTCTTGTAGTACATCACCTGAGATGAGGGCATCTCCTCCTCTGGGCGACCCGTTAACATTCCTACAAGCAAAATTCTTTCAACACACTTCCGCGCCGAACTATCATATAGTTCGTCTAGGCACTCACCATAAATGCCGCGTCGAAGCCTTTTATTCTCCTTTATGGAGTCCGCCAGCTGGGCACAGACGTCTTTTAACTCTACGTCCAGCCGGACATTGGCATCCTGAAGATTGTTCTTCTCCTGCCGAACCTGCATGAGAATGCGCTCGCCAGCCTTTAGTTGCCCCTGGAGATACGACTCGTCGTCTGCCCCGCCCTCCGGATTTACTGCAGGGTTATATACATAATTTTCTATTAAATTTGTCATACCAGCCAGTTGCTAATTGGTACATTTTCGTACAATCAAGATAAATGTTACCCGCTGAAGCCTTTTGGGATTCCTCTAGCTTGGCAACTATGGCCCTCAGTTGGGTCTTGTACTCCTCCATCTCCCGAGACAATTGCTCATTCTTATCTACAAGAACCTGCGCATAAATTGATCCTTAAAACAGTTGTTCCAACCGTTTCAAGTCTTAGGGGCTACTGCTATACATACTTATCACAATTTCTTACCCATATATCTTTGGTATACTGGTTCGTCGCTTGGGCAAGCCCGCCTTGAGCAGCTCGGACGTATGCGTCTGCCGAATTGAAGGCGTTAAAGGCCTCTCCGGAAAAGATGTTGTTCCGAAGCACGGCCCTCCGACGCTGGTGATTCATGGCGCTCTCCACTTTGGAGTTTGTGGCCGAAAACATATCTGCATCCTTTGTCGGAGGACTATGCGGCATTGGCCCTACGTTCGCCTCCTCTCTCGAAGTCGGTTCTGGTGCCCAACTGGTGGAGGCATGGTTGGCAGGATCTCCGGATATAGTCCGGATACCCCTCTTCCTGCCAGGATGTAAAGGGCGCTGTTACACTTCAAGTAACAATTATTACATGACAGGTTGTTTCCTTACCTCTGTAGAGGCATGTCGGCCGTAACCGCCTTCCTCTTGAGCCTACCCAATCTGGACGCCTGTGGCTGACGGGTCCCTAGGGGCTCAGCCCTGCGCTTTGAATGTCGCTTCTACAAAAACACGACGCATCAGGGATAAAGCGTGATATCAGGAAAGAGTCCTCTTCGGAGGATCGAGTTTTCGGCTTAGCTTACACGCGACGAAGGTAGAAATATGGGATAATCAGCAGTAATAGCCACTGAGGCGCCGTCATAGCTTGCCCAATAAAATATCCCGTCAACAAGCTCCACGGCCGCATCCGGGTCTTCTTCGAGTCCTGGATCCAGGGCCCTTTCGGGGTCCTCTGGCTGCGGGGAAGGGCTGGAGATTCCTTCTACGGCCCTCCTCAATTCCTGCTCGGAAATATTGAAGCAGGTAACCTTAGCAAAGGACGCCACAATAAGTGAAGTGAGAGCATAAATGACGACTTACCCAGTTTGGGGGATTGTACATGGAGAATCCGTCTCGCGGTTTGATATGAGGGAAGTCTTCCTCTTCTCCTTTGTATAGACCAGACAATATCCTTGCCAGAGCAATGGCGGAGTCCGGAACCTTACGGCCGCAGCGAGTGGCATCATCTGTCCCGTTGTAATGCCACATGGGATTGCCCCGATATTGAAGCGGTTGCACTCCCCGCATTATGCATATTGCCATGAGCTCGACTATCGTCAGTCCGGATTTGGCCAGTAACTTTATCCTGCTCACCAGGAAGTGTATTTCCCTGGAATCCTCTTCTTGGGGGCCTCGGGGGCGCCGGCTTAGACGTTCCCTCGGCGGGGTGTTACTGAACTTGGGGCGTCCTGTCTGGACTGGATCTGGAAGGGGAGCGTCATCAATATAAAACCACTCTAAAGCCCAGTCATCTGGTGCCTTCCTGGGAGTGCCGGATAGGTATCCGGTCTCAGCGATACGCCATACTTCGGCCCTGCCCACTTGACATAGGGATTCTCCCTGGTTGCGGGGGACAAGGCAGAACAGCTTCTTCCACAATCCGAAATGAGCCTCGTAACCTAGAAATAGCTCACAAAGGGCGACATACCCTGCTATATGTAGTATAGAGGCTGGGGTAAAGTTGTGCAACTCGAGGCCGTAGAACTCCAGGAGCCCGTGAAGGAATGGATGAATGGGAAACCCGATGCCCCTTAATAGATGCGGAATGAGGCATATTGGCTCCTCTGGAGATGAATTGGGAGATCTCCCCGCTTGTTCTCCGCCGTTATAGGTGGCCACTCCGGCTCGGACAGGGACCATGAACGCCAGCGGGAGAAGCCCTTGGGTTTGTAGCTTTATCAAACGGTTATGAGAAACTGAACACTCTCCCGAGTCCCCCGGCTTGGGGCAAGGGGAACGAGCAAAAGAGCTGCGACGACCGGCCATGTTGGAATGGTTTTTTCTGGGCGCTCTGTTGGATGCTTGCTCGAGGAGGGAGAGTGAGGTTTGGATCTGGGAATCCCCGTCTCTTCAAATAGACGGTTAGCCCGAAGGACTGAGGGTGGCAAATGCAAAAATGCCTCAACTCCTTGCATTTGCTCGACACGTGGAAACGGTCATTATTGAAGCACTGAAGCCGAGGAGTACAACATTTATGAGATGCCAGATACTGTTCGTCATGATGGGTACATTGGAGTATTCGGAGAAGTAACCCGCCTTGCAATGCCGAAGACAAGACTGCGCACTGGACTCATCGTCATTGAAGCCTGGTTCAGGGGCTACTGAGGGAGTCCTAGATAAGGGGGTATCCGGACAGCCGGACTGTACACATCGACCGGACTATAGAAGCGTCAAGATACAAGACTCAAGACTTCGGCTCGTGTCCGAATGGGACTCTCCCTTGCGTGGAAGACAAGCTTGGCGATCCGGATATTATATTTCCTTCCTTGTAACCGACTCCATGTAAACCCTAGCTCTCCGGTGTCTATATAAACCGGAGAGGATGGTCCTTAGAAGCCCGATCACAATTACAATCGTACCATCATAGGCTAGCTCTTAGGGTTTAGCCTCTACGATCTCGTGGTAGATCTACTCTTGTACTACTCATATCTTCAATATTAATCAAGCAGGAAGTAGGGTTTTACCTCCATCGTGAGGGCCCGAACCTGGGTAAACATTGTGTCCCTTGCTTCCTGTTACCATCAGCCTAAGACGCATAGATCGGGACCCCCTACCCAAGATCCGCCGGTTTTGACACCGACAGCTGTTGTAAGCCACTATTCCGAGGAGATCCCATCTAGAGGCCTATTCCAGAGCCCTGCTGGAGGGGGAGCCATTGTCGGAGCCATCTTCATCAACCTTGCCGCCTTCTTGACCATGTGTGAGTAGTTCCACCAGGACCTATGGGTCCATAGTAGAAGCTAGATAGTTCTCTTTCTTTCTGGATCTTCAATACCATGTTCTCGTTCTTTATCAAGATCAATCCGATGTAATCTTGTGATGTGTTTGTTGGGACATGATGAATTGTTACTTTCTGACCAAATTGTTTATTGAAATCAATTGAATCTTTTGAGGTTTTGTTGCTGCATAATTAAATAGCTTTGTATGCTCTTTGATCCATCTCTATCTTCTTTGGCCAAGTTCGATGGGTTTTTCTTCAGAGGGAGTTATGGTTTGTAGTGGGTTAAATCTTGCGATGCGCTTACCCAATGATGATACGGGCCAAGACCCGTACACTACTAGGGAAAACCTTATACACAGAAGCTTACTAGTTACCTACCAGTAGCGCGTTGTATAAAAGCTTGCTACTACTATATCCATAGCAGTAGCGCGGCCCAGATAAAAAGCGCTACTACTATAACTGCCACACCGTTGCCGGCAGGCTAGGTATAGTAGTAGCGCTAGTCTACAGTAAACGCTATTGCTATTGGTCTTAGCAGTAGCGCTCTTCCTGGCCCCGCGCTACTGCTATGGGTGCCTTATCCCCAAATTTTCCTCCCCCGCGCCCGACCATCTTTTCCTCCCCTCCCAACTGCCTCACTCCTCCGCCGTCGTCGCATTGCCGTCACCACCGCATTGCGTCCGCCGTCCTCCCTCTCCTTCCTCGGTATGCTCTCCTCCCTCCTCCTCCCACCATGCTCTCCTCCGGCCAAGCCCTCCGCCGGCAGCCCTCCTCCCACCGCCCCTCCCCCTCCTCCTTCTCTCCTCCCACCCCCTCCTCCTTCCCTCCTCCTCCCTCCTTCCATCGCCCTCCTCACCCTCCTCCTCTCTC
>NC_041383.1:709424790-709427795 GCF_002162155.2 Triticum dicoccoides
TCCCATCGCCCTCCTCCCCCTACTCCTCTCTCCTCCCTCCTCCTCCCTCCTCCCACCCCCTTGATACGTCTCCGACGTATCTACTTTTCCAAACACTTTTGCCCTTGTTTTGCACTCTAACTTGCATGATTTCAATGGAACTAACCCGGACAAACGCTGTTTTCAGCAGAACTACCATGGTGTTATTTTTGTGCAGAAATAAAAGTTCTCGGAATGACCTACACTCCACGGAGTCACATTTTGAAATTAATAAAACATATTGGCGAAAATCAACATAAGGGGGCCCACACCCTGTCCACAAGTGTGCAGGGCACACCCACCCCCCTGGGGTGTGCCCCTGCCTCGTGGGCCCCTTGGACCTCCACCGACCTCAACTCCAACTCCATATATTCATGTTCGGGGAAAAAACCCAGAGAGAAGGATTCATCGCATTTTACGATATGGAGCCGCCGCCAAGCCCTAACCTTCCTTGGGAGGGCTGATCTAGAGTCCATTCGGGGCTCCGGAGAGGGGAACCCATTGCCATCGTCATCATCAACCATCCTCCATCACCAATGTCATGATGCTCACCACCGTGCGTGAGTAATCCCATCGTAGGCTTGCTGGACAGTGATGGGTTGGATGAGATTTACCATGTAATCGAGTTAGTTTTCTTAGGGTTTGATCCCTAGTATCCATTATGTTCTAAGATTGATGTTGCTATGACTTTGCCATGCTTAATGCTTGTCACTAAGGCTCGAGTGCCATGATTTCAGACCTGAACCTATTATGTTTTCATGAATATATGAGTATTCTTGATCCTATCTTGCAAGTCAATAGTCACCTACTACATGTTATGATCCGGCAAATCCCGGAGTGACAATAGTCGGGACACTTCCCCGTGATGACCGTTGTTTGAGGAGTTCATGTATTCACTAAGTGCTAATGCTTTGGACCGGTACTCTATTAAAAGGAGGCCTTAATATCCCTTAGTTTCCAATAGGACCCCGCTACCACGGGAGGGTAGGACAAAAGATGTCATGCAAGTTCTTTTCCATAAGCCCGTATGACTATATCCGGAATACATGCCTACATTACATCGATGAATTGGAGCTAGTTCTGTGTCACCCTATGTTATAACTGTTGCATGATGAATTGTGATACGTCCATTTTGCATCATGCTTTTATATCGATATTTATTGCATTATGGGCTGTTATTACACGTTATGTCACAATACTTATGGCTATTCTCTCTTATTTTACAAGGTTTTACATGAATAGGGAGAATGCCGGCAGCTGGGATTCTGGGCTGGAAAAGGAGCAACCTATTCTGCATAGCTCCAAAAGTCCTGAAACTCCATGATAGTCATTTTTGGAATTAATAAGAATTATTGAGCGGAAGAAGTACCAGAGGGGGCCCACACCCTGGCCACGAGGGTGGGGGGCGCGCCCACCCTTACAGGGTGCGCCCCCTGCCTCGTGGGCCCCCTGGTGGCCCTCCGGTGCCCATCTTCTGCTATATGAAGTCTTTTACCCTGGAAAAAAAATCATAAGCAAGCTTATGGGACGAAACTCCGCCGCCACGAGGCGGAACCTTGGCGGAACCAATCTAGGGCTCCGACGGAGCTGTTCTACTGGGGAAACTTCCCTCCGAGAGGGGGAAATCATCACCATCGTCATCACCAATGATCCTCTCATCGGGAGGGGGTCAATCTCCATCAACATCTTCACCAGCACCATCTCCTCTCAAACCCTAGTTCATCTCTTGTATCTAATCTTTGTACCAAAACCTCAGATTGGTACCTGTGGGTTGCTAGTAGTGTTGATTACTCCTTGTAATTGATGCTAGTTGGTTTTATTTGGTGGAAGATCATTTGTTCAGATCCTTAATGCATATTAATACTCCTCTGATCATGAACATGAATATGCTTTGTGATTAGTTACGTTTGTTCCTGAGGACATGGGTGAAGTCTTGCTATTAGTAGTCATGTGAATTTGGTATTCGTTTGATATTTTGATGAGATGTATGTTGTTTCTCCTCTAGTGGTGTTATGTGAACGTCGACTACATGACACTTCACCATTATTTGGGCCTAGAGGAAGGCATTGGGAAGTAATAACTAGATGATGGGTTGCTAGAGTGACAGAAGCTTAAACCCTAGTTTATGCGTTGCTTCGTAAGGGGCTGATTTGGATCCATATGTCTCATGTTGTGGTTAGGTTTACTTAATACTTCTTTTGTAGTTGCGCATGCTTGCAATAGGGGTTAATCATAAGTGGGATGCTTGTCCAAGAAAGGGCAGCATCCAAGCACTGGTCCACCCACATATCAAATTATCAAAGTAACGAACGCGAATCATATGAACGTGATGAAAATTAGCCTGACGATAATTCCCATGTGTCCTTGGGAGCGCTTTTCTCATTATAAGAATTGTCCAGGCTTGTCCTTTGCTACAAAAAGGATTGGGCCACCTTGCTGCACTTTATTTACTTTCATTGCTTGTTACCCGTTACAAATTATCTTATCACAAAACTATCTGTTACCTACAATTTCAGTGCCTGCAAAGAATACCTTACTGAAAACCGCTTGTCATTTCCTTCTACTCCCACTACTGGAATCAGGGATTTTGCCGTCTGCCAGTTCTTTGCCGTCTGCTAGCAGACGACAAAGAAGGTCTTTGCCATTAGCTACCAAGAAGCAGACGACAAATAACAGGCAGACAACAAAGAAGGTCTTTGCCATCCGTCATTTCTTTGTCGTCTGCTGGCTGACGGCAAATTTGAGAGGTGGCACCCACTAACGAGCTGATTAGAAAAAACTTAATGTCCCCCCTCTTTGCCGTCCGTAGCAGACGGCAAAGATAAAAAAAAGCGGACGACAAAGACTAACCTAACTAACCTAACTAACGGCCGAGCCCCCCCGCCCGTTGCTCTCTGTGTTTCTCTCCCTCTCTCCTCCCTGACGCCTTGCCACCAGATCCACCCACCGCGCTGCCTCCGCCGCCCGGCGCCGCCCTCGCCACCCAC
>NC_041383.1:709428916-709461952 GCF_002162155.2 Triticum dicoccoides
AACAGCACCCCGACCCCAACACGGCACCCCGACACGGCACCCCGACACCGACACGACACCCCGACCCCCGAAACCTCCCGAAAAGGTGCTCTTTGGCCTTCCAGAAGCCGACGGGGTCATATATTTGTGAATTATGAGTTAGGTCATATATTTTTCGATTTTGTTATGAAAAACATCATATACAATTGTGTTGATCGGGTAGATTTAAATGTGCAGTTGTTTCATCGCTGTGAGGTTTGGTGTTCGACGACCTCACCGTGCATTTGACGAGCTCTGCCCCTTCGTTCATGGGTGAGCACAAATGACATGTCCTCCTCCCCTTAATTATTTGCTCTGTTCCGGTGTTCGTGCCGATGAAACTTGATAGCTAGCTATATATGTGTCTTGAATCATCAGTATGCATAACCAATATGTGTCCCCCGTTCGAAAGCGTTATAGTTATAAATATGCATGCATTTGAATATTTATAACCGCGATTCTTTCGAATTGTCCAATGCTATCCATGGACAGCCCGAGTATGTGTAGATTGGGTTCGTTTTCCCATATGCTTTGCTCCGGATCCGACGCATAAATTTTGTCAGTGCCTCCCCTGTTGTTCTCCGGGTACACATCCTCTCTGTTTATTGCAGAGACGTGTACCAGGAGAACACCGGGGAGGTGCTGCCGAAATTTTGCGTCGGATCCGGAGCATAGCATGGGAAAATGAACCCAATCTACACATACTCGGGTGGGATTAGGACCTATCATTACCTATTAGAGTGTAGGTTGCATGGACGTAATAAAATTGACAAAGTAGATCAACTGATGAATATATACATGGTGAATTATATATATATTTGTTGTGTGTCCAGTAGTTCCGAAAGTCAAGATGAGTGATCGTGCGTGGATGTACATCGGTCACACTGGTTAGAACAAATGGAGTGCTGAATGGTTCACAAAAACCAAGGGGTTTGTGCAAGCCGCATTTGCAAATGGACAGAGGAAAACCTGGTGCCCCTGTTTCCGGTGCGGCAATTGGGAAAAGAGGACAGATGCTGAAATGGGCAAACACATGCAGAAGAGTGGTTTTACACCCGATTATACGGTGTGGACATATCATGGTGAGTCTGCCCAACGTGACCGAGCTGAGGTGGATCATCGTCGTACCGACGAGCATGGTACCGAGATGGATAACATGGTGCAAGACTATGATGATGCTCGGGATTCGGACGAGGAGATGGAGGAATCTGCAAAGGCCTTCAATGAAATGTTGGAGTCTTCAAAACGTCCGCTCCACGAGCACACTGAGCTTTGTCAGTTGGATGCCATCTCACAAGTAATGGCTCTGAAGGCTCAGTTCAACTTGGGCAGAGAATGCTACGATGCAATGATGATAGTATTTGGATGCTTTCTACCCAAAGGCCATGTAATGCCTGCAAACATGTACCAGTCGGACAAAATCCTCCGTGCACTGAAGATGCCCTATGAGAAGATACATGCCTGTGAGAAAGGATGTGCCTTTTTTAGGCTTGACTATGCGGACTTGAACTATTGTCCCATTTGCAAGTCTTCCAGGTATGTTGTGGTAGACAACGATATGGGTGAGAAGACAGAGACCAAAATCCCCGTTAGTGTTATTTGGTATATGCCATCATACCAAGACTTCAACGTATTTTCATGGTCGAAGAGACGGCCAGACAGATGACATGGCACAAAACAGGCAAAAGAACTGAACTAGATGCAGATGGGAATCTGATGATGGTACACACATCGGATGGTGTTGCGTGGAAAAAGTTTGACGAATTACATGCTGACAAAGCGGCAAATCCGAGGCATCCTCGAGTCGGCATCAACACGGATGGTGTGACACTCCAATTTTTTTTAATCTTCAACAAAAACCTTGCTTGGTTTGAAAAAGGCCATTTAAGTCCTTCCTAAAACCTCTCTCTCTCTCAAAACTTTTCCCCTTGGCAAGGACTTTGATTTTTGTATCTTCTGCAACCCTGGTATTTCGTTATTAAAAACCATTCTTCTGAGTTTCCCATCTCAAACATATTTCTTGGATTTTAGTTTCTTTTAAAAGAAAACCCTAAGGGTTTTGGAGCTACTCTTTTGTTTTGAACCATCCCTGGTTTTTACCATGCCTCATGTGGTAAATTCCCCCAAAAACCCCTCCCTCCACTTTGGGGCAATCAAAACATCCTGTCCCAACAAGTTCAATCCATTTTTGGATTTTAATCCATTTATTTTTCTCCCCAAAACAATTCTGTCATTTATTCTAAGCCTAGATGCTTTACAAAGGAAGTGCCTGATTTACTTTGAGTTTTGATCTCAAACCAACTCTTCTGGATAATCCTTAGCACCCACAACCTGGACCCATCAAGATCCACTCTTTCTATTTTCAAAATTTTCAAGTTTCAACCTCTGCAAGTTTGGACCAGATTCATCATTTTTGGTGAAATTCATATTTTCCTCTATCCAAATATTCCACCAAAATTCAGGCAGCCCCCAGGTGCTTTGAGAGACCACCACACCAAAGATCAGCCCCAGATAAATTTTTCTCATGCCCGAATCATTTCATCAAACACTTGGCCGGCACTGTTCCTGTGCACTTTCAGTAAAATTCAGAGTTTAGAGTTATCTTCCGTGTCGTTTTCATCAGTGACTTGTCACCGTTCACCCGTGCACCCTGGCGCATTGCGCACGGCCCCTTCTCTCTGGCCAGAGCACCGCACGCCCTCTTGGACGGACGCAGGTGTCGGTGGCGGTGAGCATCGCCGACGTCGACCGCTTCTGCGGTGGCAGAGCCACCCGCGGCGGCCAACGGAGCCAGCACCGGCTCGCTACGCCGTTCTGCGTCGCCCAACGCTCCCTAGCCCTCCGTGTGGCCTCATGCATGCCAGCACACACCGCAGCACCGTCGCCGTGGCCCGGCAAGCACAGGGCGCGCCCTCTGCCGCCGACGGGCCCACGCCGCCTCGTTCTGCCGAAACCACCCAGTAGGCCCAATCCAGCCTGGGTTAGATGCTAAACGGAGCCCGTGGACCTCCACGTCGATGATCAACCTCCTAATCTCCCCGACCAAGCACTGCGCCGCCGTAACCATCGCCGGAGATCCCCGTTCTTGGCCACCGCCTCGGATGACCTATAAAATGGAGTCTCGAGCTCGTTCTCGAGCACGCACCACCACTGCACCCCACCAGTACCCCGCTAAGCCACTTGGAGGACCTCGAGGAGGTCTCCTCCCCCAACTCCGGCCGCCCCGATCCGCCTCGGCCACCAGCTCGATCCACTCTGGTGAGGCCACCCTCGCCGCCCTAACCTCGTCAGTAGTCTCCTCGGGAACCCAGTGACCTAACCCCGGCTTCAATTTGACCTCCGCAGCCTCCCTGACGAGATCGAACTCCACCCGAGCCGCCGTCTGCCGGAGCAAGGACCGCCGTTGACGTGGTGCTCGCTGACGACCACCACCACCACCCACCGACGCGGAAGGACACCCTAAGCACGTAGGTACTCTCCGATCCTCCCAACTCGCCGTGGATCGCCGCCGGCGACCACCGCAACTCTCGGGCGCCGACGAGCTCTGTTCCTCCCCTTTGAAAATTCAAACCTGACGGGTGGGACCCCTCGTCAGTGATTTCTCTTTTTCAAACCGTTTTCTGTTTTTTATAAGTTGGCCCCTGGAAACTTTCTGTTTCATTACAAATGAGTCCCTGGACTTAAAACCATTATAACTTTTAAACAAAAACTGATTTTTGATTGATTCTTTTTCTGTCATCTTTATTTTTCTGTCTAGTTTTTTTTCATGTTTATTTCAAAAATATTTGGAACACTTTTCTGTGCACTCGCGGTATTTACGATGAGTACATATTTTCTTATACCGTAGATACCGGAGGAGGTGACGGAACCGCGAACTTCGCCAAGCTAGACTCCGACTACTCCAAACCAGGCAAGCATGTTTGAACTTTTGATATGATGAGTGGTTGTTGCATGTTTGCATTTAGTAGTTTCATGGCATGTTTATGAGCATTTCGATAAATGTTATATTTCATGCAAAGATGAGGCAAGTGAGTTTCGAAAATCCATATGTTGTTGGATATAAGTTTGCATGGCCATGTGATGGCATGAGAATGGGTAAGATGGTAGTGTTGTAGCATGCCAGTCTTATGCCAGACTTTTTGACTTCAGTATCAACGTGAATCAAGTCACGTTCCCATTCGTTTCCCTTCCTGTACTACCACATGTTTTCCGCAAGGGATATGGCTTAGTAAGTTGCAAACCGCTTTCCTGGTACACACCAAATAGAGAGGCCGTGATGAGGGTTCCATGGCCATGGATTAAAGCCCGTCATCTGGTCAGGGGGCATGGGTGTTTCCAGTTGGGACCGAGAGGGGGGCACCCCTTAGAGCGCGCGTATATAAATTTGATCCCATGCTATTCGAGGTTGTGACCTCCCCGTCTCAAAGTTTTTCTTGGACGTTGTCTAGGGTGATTCCTGGCATCGTGAGGTGGAATGGGTGTGTACTGGTTAGATGTGTTTCTACCGAAATACCATAAACGGAACTAGTCCTTCGTGACTACGGAAATCCGTTGGCTGTGGGCAAAAACTCTACAGAGTCAAGAAAATCCTTTGAATCATCTTGTACATGTCCAAGTACTGTGTTCATCTTATCTTGTCAAATGTCAGTCACAGTGACAAAACTCCGGTGAACCACATGGGTGTTAAGTCCGGTTAAAAGTTTATTCCGTGGATGGACTAACCCGTCTATTATTATGTGTTGAATATTTCCTATGAGTATTATATCTTCGTGAATCTATCAGATAGGAAAAATGAAATATAAGCCCTTTCTGCGATGTCGCTCAGACGTCCGACTGTGGCACACTTGTTATTTACTTTTGATATAAGCCCTTTCTGCGATGTCGCTCAGACGTCCGACTGTGGCACACTTGTTATTTACTTTTGAGATAAGCCCTTTCTGCGATGTCGCTCAGACGTCCGATTGTGGCACACTTGTTATTTCCTTTTGATATAAGCCCTTTCTGCGATGTCGCTCAGACGTCCGACTGTGGCACTCTTGTTATTTACTTTTGATATAAGTCCTTTCTGCGATGTCGCTCAGACGTCCGACTGTGGCACACTTGTTATGTACTTTTGATATACGCCCTTTCTGTGATGTCGCTCAGACGTCCGATTGAGGCACGCTTGTCATTTACTTTTCAACATAAGCCCTTTATGTGGTGTCGCTTAGACGCCCAACTGCGGCATGATTATTTATTTGTTTACCTTTCGAGGCGTCGCTCCAGACACCCGATCGGTCTTCAGTTATTTGTTGGGATTTGGGAGGACTACCGCCCGACTTCCTTTTTACTTATCATGTCGTGCAATTATTTATTATTTGAATAAGCATTGTTAGTTTTCTCATAATGCATTCATGCATGCATTTGTTATATCTTATGTCCGAACTGTCTTGCGAGTACTTTCAAAGTACTCACCTGGCTTGTTGATTTGGCCAGATGTTGATGAAGGCGATCTCATGGATGAAGAGTTCGATAGCGAGTCCGACGCCTAGAGGAGTCCCAGTCAGTCTCGTGCGATCCTGGATTTGGTCACTGTATTATATTCGCTTCCGTTACCCCAAAATAAATTCATCGAGCCTCACCTCGACGCTCGATGAGCTGCCAGTTTAGGAGTCATGTTATCCACCACCACTTTTATCTCGAGTGAGTAGCATGTCACCACACCTCTGTGTCATAACCGCCCTTATGTACAATATTGGCATGTTTGTAATATGTTGTTGAGCAACCTCAGCTCAACCCTGTAATATATTTGATGCTACTGGCCTTCTGTATTCAAGTATTTGTCTACCAGTAAGGATAACTCTTCCTATACTGGGATCAAAAGATCGATTTCTCAATAAGTATTTTATTGAAAAACCGATCGTGACAAACTTGGTACCAGAGCCGGGCTGACTGTAGGAAGCCACTAGGTGCGATCGCTAATCGGTTATTAGCATAGTAGAGTTTATTCATATTTTTACAAATGTAGTCATTTTCTGACAGTCAGCATAAATTTATGATCTGGCCATTCAGAATTTTTGCCTACTTTTGTAGATGGCTGGCAACGACTGTGAGTCACAGGTGTTCGCCAACGTGCCTGAGGGGTTCGTCAAACTCCTCTCCTTCATCGTCCAGGCCGCGATGGGGCCGTCAGTGCGCCCAGTCTTCACACTCTACCCACACAAGATCAACGACAGTCTGACCATGCACCAGGCCGCGGTGCAATTCAAGGGAGGGTGTGTTGAGTTACGCCGCTTCCGGTTCTTGGGGAGAGCCATGCCTACGGAGAGGCATGCTATGTAGATGGCTACCCGTGAGGCGATAGCTCGTCTCCGGGATGTTCTTCCTTCAATGAAGACTCGTCGCTACCGCTACCTTCCACGCCACGTGCCATACACCTGTCACTACTCATTCGCTTGCCCCAGAGGAGAGCGATACGAGGCTTTTGAGATGCTTGTCGAGTACCTCCAAGCTCTGGAGGCAGCCTTCAACAACCTGGTGGACGACCTTGCAGCTGCCCGCATGGACTCAGTTCATGGCTGTGCCGCCAACAGGAGGGAGCTCCTGCACACCGCTCCACCGCTGACTTTCATCTCGTCCTCGGCATCTCATTCACCTACCATTCTCGCCATTGCTCGTCGCCTGCCTACCACCGAGGAGTTCAACCAAGTCATTGCACCCACTCCAGTTCGTTCTGCACCACCTATTGCGCACACTCCTATTCGTGTTACTCCGCCTATGGCGCCCACTCCATCAGCTCAGCGCAGCACTTCACGTCTGGAGCCTATTAGCGAGGAGGAAGTTGAGACCCCAGCCTCACTACGCCTCACCCTCGGCAGGCCAAGGGAGATCCTCACCATCTCCGACTGAGTATGCTTAGCCGCCATGCGATGTACCGACTTGTGCTATATGTTTATATGTACATAGGTTGTGAGAAGTAGCTTGTTTGCGCATCATGTAGGGACTGGGAGAAGTGCACTAGCCTAAATAACATGTCAGGAATATGTACGCATATTCTGAGTGATGTATTGTATAATTACTGCTTGCGTGTAAGATATGTAATAGTCCTTCTCCGTGCGCAAACGTTTATGTTTTTGAAAAATCCTAGAGCTTTTAAAATTTCCGTATTTGTGAATTTATTGACTGTTGCGACTCATTTTCTTTTCTTACGAGTTTTACAAAATATATCCCCAGAGTGAAAGATGTCTCGTCCTTGGACGCGCTCCATGCCAATTCCGCCAAAGGAAAATTATGGCACACCACCAAACAAAAATTTCACACAGGGGCAGTCAAGTCAACAGGGCAGTGAAACAGCATTTACCCAAGTATGCCGCCTTTATGAACAGAGTCAGCAACAACATCAGGAAATGATGAACCAAGTCATCAATATGGGAAATCACCATGGACAGTATCAGCAGCAATCCAAGTTGTCTGAGCTACAGAAGACGCGTCCCCCAACATTTTCTCATACTGACAAACCTCTTGAGGCCGACGACTGGCTTCGAGACATGGAAAGAAAATTAATTATTGCACAGTATTCAGACCGTGAGAAAGTATTATATGCACCGCACTATATCACTGGAGCAGCTGCATCATGGTGGGAAAATTTCCTACACATGCACCCCAACGAAAATGAAATAACCTAGGAGGAATTCAAAGAAGGTTTTCATGGGGCACACATTCCTAAAAGTGTTATGAAGATCAAGAAGAGAGAATTTGATGACCTCAAACAAAGGACCATGACGGTGTCAGGATACAACAGCCAGTTTACTCTGCTGTCTCGCTACGCCAACGAAGAGCGTATGACTGAAAGCAAGAAGATGGAAAAATACTTGGAAGGCCTAGCACCCGCGCTGAGATGCCAGCTGGTTGTGCACACCTTCCTAGATTTCAAAACACTGATGGATAAGGCTATTACCTTGGAAAATGAGCGACGCAGCTTGGAGGATTTCCGCAAACGAAAAAGGGACCAGACTACTCTTGCTCGCAACCACCGGAGCAAGACGGATTTTCAGAAAGGTGGGACACACAAACCCACGACGAATAATTCACACCCAATCAAGAATTTCCATGCAAGGGACAAGGAGTTCACATATCGCCCATGCGTTACTTGCTACGCTTGTGGAGAAGAAGGGCACTATGCCAAACAGTGCCCCAAGCCAAGGAACTCAACCCCAAAGCCGAACAACGGTGGCAATAATTCAGCGCCCAAGCTAAACAATTTCAACCCCAATAACAACCACAGGAAGGGTCATCTGAACCACGTGACCAAAGAAGAAGCACAAAATGCCCCGAATATCGTACTCGATACGTTCCCCATCAACACAATACCTGCCACGGTTTTGTTTGATTCTGGAGCTTCTCACTCGTTCATTTCGAAGAGATTTGCTTTGCAAAATGATTTTTCGATGCTTCCCTTGGAAAAATCCATGATCGTCAAGTCCCCTGGGATTAAGCAAGTGACCCAGAGTTACTGTCAAGGTGTGGTTATTGAATTTGAAGGATTGAAGTTTTACGCCAACCTTATTGTATTGGAAAATAAAGGACGAGATGTCATCCTAGGGATGGATCGGTTAACCACCAACAAAGGTTTTATTGACTGCTTGAACCGGACCGTAATTCTCACCCACCATCACGGGAAGACAATAAAGGTTTTAGCCAAAGAAAGACAAATATCTCGGCAACCGAGGTTAAACAAGGTGGACGTTTCTGAGTTAAGCAAGGTTCCAGTAGTGTGTGAATTTCCAGACGTATTTCCCAAAGAACTACCAGGCATGCCACCAGACCGAGAGATAGAATTCAGCATTGAGCTAGCACCCGGAACCGCTCCCATTTACAAGAAACCATACAGAATGGAACCATCCGAGTTGGTAGAATTGAAGAAGCAAATAAAAGAATTGTTGGACAAAGGATACATACGAGCCAGTTCCTCACCTTGGGGTTCACCGATTTTATTTGCCAAGAAAAAGGATGGGACACTGAGATTGTGTATAGACTATCAAGCACTTAACATGGTCACAATCAAGAACAAATACCCAATGCCACAGATAAATGATTTATTTGATCAGCTCGCTCAGGCCAAAGTCTTCTCAAAAATTGACTTAAGGTCGGGATACCATTAATTAAAAGTGCGAACAGAAGATATCCCCAAGACAGCCTTCACCTCCAGATATGGACTGTATGAGTTCACAGTAATGCCGTTGGGACTAACAAATGCCCCCGCATATTTTATTCACCTCATGAACAAAGTATTTATGAAGTTTATGTACAAGTTTGTTGTGGTATTCATCGATGATATTCTGATATACTCCAAGACACCAGAAGAGCACGCTGAACATCTCAGAATTGTACTAGGAGAACTCAGGAAACATCAACTGTACGCCAAGTTCAGCAAATGTCAATTTTGGCTAAGACAGGTGGGTTTTCTGGGCCACGTACTCACCCAAGAAGGTATTGCCGTAGACCCGGAAAAGGTCAAGGCCGTACTTGGCTGGAAACCACCAGCCAGCGTAACGGACGTACGAAGTTTCTTGGGAATGGCAGGATACTACCGAAAATTTATTGAAGGATTCTCCACCATAGCAAAGCCAATGACGCAGTTACTCAAGAAAGACAAGAAGTTTGAATGGACGGAAGCTTGCGAGAAAAGCTTCCAAGAACTAAAAAGGAAATTAACAACGGCACCAGTATTAATTGTGCCAGACATACACAAGAATTTTGAGGTGTATTGTGACGCATCCCGGAAGGGCCTCGGATGCGTATTGATGCAAGAAGGCAAGGTAGTCGCGTATGTCTCCAGACAGCTTCGCAAGCATGAAGAAAATTATCCTACTCATGACCTGGAGTTGGCAGCAGTCATCCATGCACTCAAACAATGGAGACACTTTCTACTTGGAAATTGTTGTGAAATATACACAGACCATAAGAGCCTCAAGTATATTTTCACACAGCCGGAACTCAATTTACGGCAACGACGCTGGTTGGAATTAGTGAAGGATTATGATGTTGGAATCCACTATCATCCAGGAAAAGCAAATGTAGTGGCAGATGCCCTTAGTCAGAACCCCAGCTCGGGCAACGACAATATACCAAAATTGAGACCAGAATTTCAGCAGGAATTTGCCAAACTCAACTTAATAATGGTCACCGAAGGCAGTGTGTCCAATTTGGAAATACAACCTACTCTGATTGAAAAGATTAAGGAGGCTCAGCGTGGACACCCCAGCATTGAAGGCATAAAAAGAAAAGCGAGTTTGAGCAGGGCCTCAGAATTCGTCATAGACGAGCAGGGAATATTGTGGTACAGAGATAGACTTTGCGTACCAAATGTCGAGGACCTCAAACACCAAATTCTAGCTGAAGGCCACACCGCTCCATATTCAATCCATCCTGGAGGAACAAAAATGTACAAGGACCTTCAGGAAATTTTTTGGTGGCACGGTATGAAAAGGGACATAGCCACATTCATTGCATGTTGTGATTCTTGTCAACGCATCAAGGCCGAGCACCAGAAACCAGCCGGACTATTACAGCCAAACAAGATACCCGAGTGGAAATGGGACGAGATTGGAATGGATTTTATTGTTGGGCTACCTCGGTCACGACACGGAAATGATGCCATATGGGTCATCACCGACAGATTAACTAAGGTGGCACATTTTATCCCGGTGAAGACAACTCACACCACACAGAAGCTTGCCCGGCTTTATCTTGCCCGTATCATCTGCCTGCATGGCGTCCCAAAGACTATAATATCTGACAGAGGCACACAATTCGTCTCTAGGTTTTGGGATCACCTACAACAAGGACTAGGAACTCAACTAGCTTTCAGTACCGCATACCACCCCCAGACTGATGGACAGACAGAACGCGTAAACAAAATTCTAGAAGACATGCTGAGAGCATGTGTCCTCACCTATGGGACCCGTTGGGAAGAAAGCTTGCCATACGCAGAGTTCGCATACAACAACAGCTACCAAGCCAGCCTGCAAATGGCACCATTTGAAGCTCTGTACGGGCGAAGATGTCGTACACCACTAAATTGGTCAGAAACCGGAGACAGCCATATCTTCGGCCCAGATATGCTCAAGGAGGCTGAGGAAAAAGTTAAGATGATTAGGGATCGACTCAAGACCGCTCAAAGTCGACAAAAGAGTTATTACGATAGAAAGCATCGGGGAATCAGTTTTGAACCTGGAGAGTTTGTGTACCTACGAGTATCTCCTATGAGGGGCCTGCAACGATTCAAGGTTAAGGGAAAGCTAGCACCAAGATTCATCGGACCATTCTGTATAGTGGCCCGAAGAGGCACGGTAGCCTACCAGCTAGACTTACCCGAAGAATTATCCGATGTCCACGACGTGTTCCACGTCTCGCAGTTGAGGAAGTACATGAGCAACCCAGAGAAGCAAGTATCCCATGAAAACATTGACGTGCAACCATACCTCACCTACCGAGAACGTCCAATAAAAATATTAGAGAAGTCTGAAAGGAGGACCCGACAGAAAACCATTAAGTTTTTCAGAGTTCAGTGGAGCAATCACACCAAGAATGAAGCAACTTGGGAAAGAGAGGATTTTCTTTGGACAGAGCACCCACACTTGTTTGAGGATCAGCTGAAATCTCGGGGACGAGATTTTTCCTAAGGGGGTAGGTGTTGTGACACTCCATTTTTTTAATCTTCAACAAAAACCTTGCTTGGTTTGAAAAAGGCCATTTAAGTCCTTCCTAAAACCTCTCTCTCTCAAAACTTTTCCCCTTGGCAAGGACTTTGATTTTTGTATCTTCTGCAACCCTGGTATTTGGTTATTAAAAACCTTTCTTCTGAGTTTCCCATCTCAAAAACATTTCTTGGATTTTAGTTTCTTTTAAAAGAAAACACTAAGGGTTTTGGAGCTACTCTTTTGTTTTGAACCATCCTTGGTTTTTACCATGCCTCATGTGGTAATTCTCCCAAAAACCCCTCCCTCCACTTTGGGGCAATCCAAACATCCTGTCCCAACAAGTTCAATCCATTTTTGGATTTTAATCCATTTATTTTTCTCCCCAGAACAATTCTGTCATTTATTCTAAGCCTAGATGCTTTACAAAAAGTGCCTGATTTACTTTGAGTTTTGATCTCAAACCAACTCTTCTGGATAGTCCTTAGCACCCACAACCTGGACCCATCAAGATCCACTCTTTCTATTTTCAAAAATTTCAAGTTTCAACCTCTGCAAGTTTGGACCAGATTCATCATTTTTGGTGAAATTCATATTTTCCTCTCTCCAAATATTCCACCAAAATTCAGGCAGCCCCCAGGTGCTTTGAGAGACCACCACACCAAAGATCAGCCCCAGATAAATTTTTCTCATGCTCGAATCATTTCATCAAACACTTGGCCGGCACTGTTCCTGTGCACTTTCAGTAAAATTCAAAGTTCAGAGTTATCTTCAGTGTCGTTTTCGTCAGTGACTTGTCACCGATCACCCGTGCACCCTGGCGCATTGCGCACGGCCCCTTCTCCCGGGCCAGAGCACCGCACACCCTCTTGGACAGACGCAGGTGTCGGTGGCGGCGAGCATCACCGACGCCGGCAGCTTCTGCGGTGGCAGAGCCACCCATGGCGGCCAACGGAGCCAGCACCGGCTCGCTACGCCGTTCTGCGCCGCCCAATGCTCCCTAGCCCTCCGCGTGGCCTCATGCATGCCAGCATACACCGCAGCACTGTTGCCATGGCCCGGCAAGCACAGGGCGCACCCTCTGCCGCCGACGGGCCCGCGCCACCCCATTCTGCCGAAACCACCCAGCACGCCCAATCCAGCCTGGGTTAGATGCTAAACGGAGCCCGTGGACCTCCACGTCGATGATCAACCTCCTAGTCTCCCCGACCAAGCACTGCGCCGCCGTAACCATCGCCAGAGATCCCCGTTCTCGGCCACCGCCTTGGATCACCTATAAAATGGAGTCCCGAGCTCGTTCTCGAGCACGCACCACCACTGCACCCCACCAGTACCCCGCCAAGCCACTAGGAGGACCTCGAGGAGGTCTCCTCCCCCAACTCCGGCCGCCCCGATCCGCCTCGGCCACCAGCTCGATCCACTCCGGTGAGGCCACCCTTGCCGCCCTAACCTCGTCAGTAGTCTCCTCGGGAACCCAGTGACCTAACCCCGGCTTCAATTTGACCTCCGCAGCCCTCCCGACGAGATCCAACTCCACCCGAGCCGCCGTTCGCCGGAGCAAGGACCGCCATCGATGTGGTGCTCGCCGACGACCACCACCACCACCCACCGACGCGGAAGGACACCCTGAGCACGTAGGTACTCTATGATCCTCCCAACTCTCCGTGGATCGCCGCCGGTGACCACCGCAGCTCTCGGGCGCCGACGAGCTCTGTTCCTCCCCTTTGAAAATTCAAACCTGACGGGTGGGACCCCTCGTCAGTGATTTCTCTTTTTTGAACCGTTTTCTGTTTTTTATAAGTTGGCCCCTGGAAACTTTCTGTTTCATTACACATGAGTCCCTGGACTTAAGACCTTTATAAATTTTAAACAAAAACTGATTTTTGATTGATTCTTTTTCTGTCATCTTTATTTTTCTGTCTAGTTTTTTGTCATGTTTATTTGAAAAATATTTGGAACACTTTTCTGTGCACTCGCGGTATTTACAATAAGTACGTATTTTCTTATACCGTAGATACCGGCGGAGGTGACGGAACCGCGAACTTCGCCAAGCTAGACTCCGACTACTCCGAACCAGGCAAGCATGTTTGAACTTTTGATATGATGAGTGGTTGTTGCATGTTTGCATTTAGTAGTTTCATGGCATGTTTATGAGCATTTCGATAAATGTTATATTTCATGTAAAGATGAGGCAAGTGAGTTTCAAAAATCCATATGTTGTTGGATATAAGTTTGCATGGCCATGTGATGGCATGAGAATGGGTAAGATGGCAATGTTGTAGTATGCCAGTCTTATGCCAGACTTTTTGACTTCAGTATCAACGTGAATCAAGTCACGTTCCCATTCGTTTCCCTTCCTGTACTACCACATGTTTTCCGCAAGGGATATGGCTTAGTAAGTTGCAAACCGCTTTCCTCGTACACACCAAATAGAGAGGCCATGATGAGGGTTCCATGGCCCTGGATTAAAGCCCGTCATCCGGTCAGGGGGCATGGGTGTTTCCGGTTGGGACCGAGAGAGGGGCACCCCTTAGAGCACGCGTATATAAATTTGATCCCATGCTATTCGAGGTTGTGACCTCCCCGTCTCAAAGTTTTTCTTGGACGTTGTCTAGGGTGATTCCTGGCAGCGTGAGGTGGAATGGGTGTGTACTGGTTAGATGTGTTTCTACCGAAATACCGTAAACGGAACTAGTCCTTCGTGACTACAGAAATCCGTTGGCTGCGGGCAATTAGTACAAACTCTACAGAGTGAAGAAAATCCTTTGAATCATCTTGTACATGTCCAAGTACTGTGTTCATCTTATCTTGTCAAATGTCAGTCACAGTGACAAAACTCCGGTGAACCACATGAGTGTTAAGTCCGGTTAAACGTTTATTCCGTGGATGGACTAACCCGTTTATTATTATGTGTTGAATATTTCCTATGAGTATTATATCTTCGTGAATCTATCAGATAAGAAAAATGAAATATAAGCCCTTTCTGCAATGTTGCTTAGACATCCGACTGTGGCACACTTGTTATTTACTTTTGATATAAGCCCTTTCTGCGATGTCGCTCAGACGTCCGACTGTGGCACACTTGTTATTTACTTTTGAGATAAGCCCTTTCTGCGATGTCGCTCAGACGTCCGACTGTGGCACACTTGTTATTTACTTTTGATATAAGCCCTTTCTGCGATGTCGCTCAGACATCCGACCGTGGCACTCTTGTTATTTACTTTTGATATAAGCCCTTTCTGCGATGTCGCTCAGACGTCTGACTCTGGCACACTTGTTATGTACTTTTGATATACGCCCTTTCTGTGATGTCGCTCAGATGTCCGACTGAGGCACGCTTGTCATTTACTTTTCAACATAAGCCCTTTATGTGGTATCGCTTAGACGCCCAACTGCGGCATGATTATTTATTTGTTTACCTTTCGAGGCGTCGCTCCAGACACCCGATCGGTCTTCAGTTATTTGTTGGGATTTCGGGAGGACTACTGCCCGACTTCCTTTTTACTTATCATGTCGTGCAATTATTTATTATTTGAATAAGCATTGTTAGTTTGCTCATAACGCATTTAGGCATGCATTTGTTATATCTTATGTCCGAACTGTCTTGCGAGTACTTTCAAAGTACTCACCTGGCTTGTTGATTTGGCCAGATGTTGATGAAGGCGATCTCATGGATGAAGAGTTCGATAGCGAGTCCGACGCCTAGAGGAGTCCCAGTCAGTCTTGTGCGATCCTGGATTTGGTCACTGTATTATATTCGCTTCCGCTACCCCAAAATAAATTCATCGAGCCTCACCTCGACGCTCGATGAGCTGCCAGTTTAGGAGTCATGTTATCCACCACCACTTTTATCTCGAGTCAGTAGCATGTCACCACACCTCTGTGTCATAACCGCCCTTATGTACAATATTGGCGTGTTTGTAATATGTTGTTGAGCAACCTCAGCTCAACCCTGTAATATATTTGATGCTACTGGCCTTCTGTATTCAAGTATTTGTCTACCAGTAAGGATAACTCTTCCTATACTGGGATCAAAAGATCGCTTTCTCAATAAGTATTTTATTGAAAAACCGGTCGTGATAGATGGGTTCAGTGTGTTTGGTATGACGGCAACCCAATACAGTTGTTGTCCTGTATTTGTCTTTCCACTCAATCTTCCCCCCGGACAGATAAGCAGAGAAAGAACATTTTCCTGACGTTGATAATTCCAGGGCCAAACTATCCGGGAAAAAATATGAATGTGTACATGCAGCCGCTTAAGGACGAATTGCAAGAAGCCTGGGATAATGGGTTCAAGGCATACGACGCCTATAGCAAACAGAACTTCATAATGCGTGTCTGGTACATGTACTCGATGCATGACTTACCGGCGTATGTGCTATTCGTTGGCTGGTGTGTGCATGGAAGGTTCCCGTGCCCCACATGCAAGGGAGCTCTTGAGTTTCATTGGCTTCAAGCTGGTCGCAAGTTTTCTTGCTTCGACATGCATAGACAGTTCCTGGATCCTCGCCATAAGTTCAGGAAAGACAAGAAGAACTTCATCAGAGGTAGAGTTGTCAAAAACTCTACACCACCTGCATTGACAGGCCAACAGACCTTGGATCAGTTAAACACTCTGGAGCCAGATCCAGAACGTCCAGGGTACTTCAAGGGGTATAATTCTAAGCACGCCTGGACTCACAAGACATGCTTATGGGATCTGCCTTACTTCAAAGACCTCCTTTGCCCACACAACATCGACGTGATGCACACTGAGAAGAATATCACCGAGGCACTTTTTGGTATATTGTTCGGCATAGATGGGAAGTCAAAGAATAATACTAAGGCTAGAGTCGATTTGGAGGTGCTATGTGATAGGCCGTTACAAAACACGAAAGAACCGAAAGGAAAGCAGAACTGGACGAAGCCAAAGGCATGGTTCAATCTTGGAAGGCCAGCTATGAGGGAAATTATCTTGTGGGTGAAAATGCAGTTGATGTTCCCTGATGGGTATGCAGTGAATCTAAAGAGGGGAGCGAGTCTTGATAAATTGAAGATATTTGGTCTCAAGAGTCATGATTGACACATATGGATTGAGCGGGTAATGCCGGTGATGTTGCATGGCTTCATCCCTGAGGATGAATGGCTAGTACCGGTAGAACTCAGCTATTTCTTCCTTGTTCTTTGTGCGAAAGAACTATCGCCTGGCATGCTAGAAGAAATGGAAGAGTTGGCGCCGGAGTTGATCTGCAAGTTAGAGAAGATCTTTCCACCGGGCTTCTTTAATCCAATGCAGCATTTGATTTTGCATCTCCCGACCGAGGCAAGATTGGGGGGGCCCGTGCAAAATCGTTGGTGCTACCCAACTAAGAGGATGCAGAAGACGCTTCGAGAAAAATGTAAAAATAAATGTAGAATTGAAGCATCGATGACTGAGGCATTCATCACTGAGGAGGCGGCAAACTTCATGATAGCACACTACGAAGCCAAAAATCGTCATTTGCATAATCCGAAGCCTCGGTACAATGCTGATGACCCTAAAAAGGGTGGATCCAACCTCAGCCTATTAAAAGGGAATCTCGCACTAGCCAGTGTCTCAAATCCAGTATCTTTGGATAACGAAGAATGGCAGACCATTTCGTTGTATATCTTCAACAACCTGATAGAAGTGCGGCCGTACATCGAGTAAGTTCTTGGTACATTGTTTCACAACTTCTATTTCCTTTGAACTGCTCTTATTCCTGGATATTTCATAGAGTCGATACGTCGCCATATTCTCGTATGGAGCGGTGATCCAAAAGGATTCTGTCGAAGAGTATGAGCTTCTCGCAAAGCAAGGAGGCGGCTATCCCAGTTTCATCTCTTGGTTCAAACAAACGGTAATTTCTATTAGACAATTTCATTTCATTCGCTAATTTGTGCATAATGCAATAATCCTTTCATATTAAACTTGTAGGCTAATTCAGAGTCTATGGACGCCGAATTGAGACAAGTCGCTAATGGTTTTGACTATAAGGTCCGTTCATTTGACAAATACGACATCAACGGGTATCGCTTTCGTACCTATGGCAAAGAGCTATCTATGGCCGACCGAAAGTCCACAAATTGTTGTGTATCTGCTATCGGCGAAGGAGGTACCGAGTATTATGGGAGAGTTGAAGCAATTTATGAACTTCTATTCTATGGTGAAAACCCACGGAATGTCGTAGTCTTCAAATGTTATTGGTTTCAGCCGAAGGAGACTAGAAGGACTCATGAACATATAGGGCTAGTTGAAATCAACCAAAGCACCCATTTAGATGTTCCCGATGTCTATATTACGGCTCAACAGGCGACCCAAGTATTATTCTATCTACCGTGGGCCTGCCAAACTAATTCAAATCTGAAAGGTTGGGATGTCGTTTATGAAGTGCCGCCACGTGCTAGACTATCTCCCCCAAAGGAAGAGGATTATGAACCTCACATTAACCCAAACACATATGAAGGAGAATTCTTCCAAGAGACATGTCTTTCCAAAAAGCGTTTCAAGAACCGCTATACTTCACCCTAAAACATTGAAGTAGACAGCGATAGTGAATCTGACATCACCCCAGAGGAGGAACAAGAAGAGCCAGAACAAGAAGAGGTTACTGCTGCGGATGACCTGTCAATGCTTGACCGATTATGTCAAGGTGGCCTTCCACATGTTGATGCCACTGAACCCTATGAGCCCGTCATTGATTATAATGATGATGATGATTATGCATTTATTGATGATACTGATCGAGATTATTAGTAGTGTCAGGTATTCAATTTTTTTATGTTGTACTTGATGATGATACACTTAAGTGATATACATATTATTATTCATGTCGGTATTTTTTTATGTTGTACTAATTTCGTTTACTCTTTGTCATGGCAGGTGTTGAAAGATGGTGGGTGCTGGTCGGGAGCGCTCCGAGGCCCCTTCTTCGTCGGCGCATGGTGTGAGGTCTTCTATTCCACACGCACCTCTCCGCTGAGCATTGCTGGACAGTATGGCGACACCGCCGGGCACTTCTTAGTTGACCGCGGTGCCGAGCAGGGGACGAGGTAAGAAGAAGAGAGGAGCTAGAGCACGTGGTCGTAGGAGAGGAGGTAGGGTGACTGCCAGGGCACCTTCCTCGCCACCATCCCCAGCTGTTTCACCCGAGCACGTGACTGCTAGGATAGACTCGTCCGAGGAGGAGGCTACACGGACTTCGGTCCATGATCCTCCGGTCCACGGGCCTTTGGCCCACGAGCCTCGGGTCGACGGGCCTTCGGGCCACGAGAGTTCGTCCCACGAGACCCTGGAGGAGCACATGTCTGGATGGGGTACCTGACCGGATCAGCCTGAGGGGCCGAGTGGCCATGCTGATGATGGTAGGGAGCCGACTGATATTGAGGAGGAGGGGGCACCATCTACCAGCGTGGTTGTACACGGCTCCCGTCCATGCCGGCGACCTGCGAGCAGAGGTGGTTGATTTTCCCTGATGGGGAGAGGTAAGTGCATTTAATCTTTTTGTACCCTTCTGCATTCACGTTTCTTCAAATATCTAACGCGTTGGCCTTGTCATGCTGCAGGGGTTGGGACCACCATCATAGTGTTCGCCATCCCAACTCCGTCCTTGGAGTTCTTTGTCGGCAAAACTTCCCGGGGCTTGTCACGTTGCCTGGTGAGGGTCGACTTCTAGAGCTTGGATTGAGTTGGGAGCACTACTTGGCTGCCTCGGCCCCGCTGGGTGAGATTATCGATGGTGTCTTGTGCAAGATGAGGGCAGACATGGTGATCAGAAAGTTCTGGGTAATTTCTCCTTTACACAATTAAAAATCTTCAACTAGCTAGTTACTAATTGTACTAATCAATATTTTCTCATTTGATTACAGACATTCTACATGTGTGAGGAGGGATACGAGGAGGAAGCGGCAAATGTTATCGATAACGTCTGCAAGCGCCTACTACAGAACTTACGGCACGAGGCTTGGGTGCAGGCTGTTCGAGACTACTACGCCTCGCGTGGTATCAAGAAGACCAAGCCGGCGTGCCGCGAGAAGTTCAGTAAGGAGGAGTACATGAAGGTAATTCTTAAGGCCTTGTACTTACTTCCTTCATTTAGTAATTCATAGCCATAGCGCTCAAGTTTCTATTTGCTAACTTAGGCCCCTCCGAGATGGTGTGCGGATCGGATGGATTGTTGGGAGATGTTGGTCAATGAGTGGTGCTCAAAAGAATGTCTAGCCCTCAACAACGAGGCCAAGGACAAACGTGCCCAAATGGAAGGTGTGCCACACCATCAAGGCAGCTCCAACTTATATCAGTTCGGGTGGAACTGGGTATGTGGTTTGCTTCATGATTCATGCAATTCATTCATCATGCTAGCTTTAGCTCTTTAATTACTAATTTACTTTCTTTCTCTCTTTCAGACACACTACAATAAGGCGGATAAGGTGCCAGAGGTGTACGACCTGTATGCCATGGCCCACACTGCCTCTTACAAGAAAGTCCAGGCATTCTCTCCGTCTGACCTCGATGATCCAAAGAACTTCACCAACATCTCCTCCCACGACAAGCTCGTGAAATATAGAGATCAGGGGAAGGCGAGGAAAGGGTAGGAATTTAACCCGAGCCAGGGTCCCATTGATACAGAGCTCCTGATTATATCTGGTGGCGGGATGTCCCATGGCTCCATAGCCATGGGAGATGGACTTATTCGTTGTCCTAGCACTCTCCCGGAGATCAAGGCGCACCAGTCGAGCTCCACTCCTAAGATAAGGCCTCGTGAACGGCCAGTCCAACTCGCCTTGAAGGTTAGTTATACGTACTCAACTATCTTTCTCCATTACATTGTGTGCGCTTCCATCAATGATTACAAATGGTAATGAGGAGTGGTGTTGTAGGCTGCTATATAGAGTGAGAGAGATAGAATGGAGAAACTTCTGGCGGAGGTGGTGGAGAGGAAGCGGGAGTTGGAGGAGAGGATGACAAAGATGTTGGAGGAGGAGAGGGCACAGAATGACATGCAGGCAAGGGCCATGTACGAGCTCCTCGTGGTAAGTTTTTTCTGCAGATTAGCCAAAACATTCATGTAGTGTTTGTCTCATTACTAACTAGTATGACTCAGTCGTCAAAACCAAATGTGCAGTCTGAGTGCGAGAAGTCCGGTCAGACCGCTCCGCCGATGCTAGTGATTGCTCCTGGGACCACGGTGAGTTTAATTTGAATGGACATTACTTGCTAGTCTTAACATTTGAGTGTCATCATGCTAACGAGACATTGGAAATGATCTTTGGTGCAGCGTAACTCCAGACAAGCATCGCACGATCCTTCTCTAGCTACCGGCACGAGCCAGCCCGCTCCTACATCTCCATGATCACGGTAAGTTTCTCTAGTGTTTTGCTTAACAAATGCATAAAGACCTAAACTTAGCTTTATTTCCTCCAATATGCTTACCATAATGACCTAGAGTTAGCTTCTTTTCCTCCAAAATGACTTAATAAGCTTACTGACCTCCAAAACCATCCATTTTACCTAAATTAGCTCTAAAACGATCTGTACTTAGCTTACTTATGTCAAAAATGGCATAATTAGCTTAGTTAGCTCATAAACGATCCATTTTACCTAAGTTAGCTCTAAAATGACCCATTTTACCTTACTTAGCTTATAAATGATCCATTTTACCCAAGTTAGCTCTAAAATGACCCATTTTACCTAGATTAGCTCCTAGATGATCCATTTTACCTACGTTAGCTCTAAAATGACCCATTTTACCTACACTAGTAGAAAAAGGGGCAAAGGTCCAGGACGGGTCAGCCCATTAGTCCAGGTCAGTCCAGAACCGGGACCCATGGGGGCATTGGACCCGGTTCGTGAGCCCCGGGGGCCGGTCGGGCCACATGGGCCATTGGTCCCGGTTCATCTGGACCTTTTGGTCCCGGTTGGTGGGACGAACCGGGACCAATGGGCCTCACTCCTGGCCCACCACCATTGGTCCCGGTTGGTGGCTTGAACCGGGACCAAAGGCTGCCCTTTAGTCCCGATTCATGCCACCAACCGGGACTAATGAGGTGCCTATATATACCCCCTCGCTTAAGAGCAGAGCACACTGCTCTGTTTTTTCTGGCCGCCGAGGGGGAGAGGGCTTGGTGGTGCTCTAGCTCACCTCCTATGCACACAAGGTGTTCGATGGAATGCCCGAGCCACACTATGTAAGCTTTCTCCTCTCCAAGCTCGACCTCCAAACTCCATTTTCCTCAATATTTGTCTAGGTTTAGCGGTCCGTCACGCCCCGTCCCCATGTTCACCGCCGTCGATCACTCGCGCCAATCTCATCGCCGGCACCACCGTGGTGAGCCTCTTGTTCTTATCTTCTTTCTGAAAGGAAAAATATTCTTACTTGTATGTTTATATAGATACTTGTATTATTTTCTTACTTTTATTATTGCATCTTATATAGTGCGATGGTTTTGGTATCCGCCCCCGTCGGCCCTCGTCCTGTCTATGATTTGGATGTGGTATATATTATCTTTTCATAACTATTGGTTCATTTATTGTTTATGACAATTATGCCGACCAACGTGACATAGATTTTATTTATCTAGGAGGTTGTTGAACCAGAAATTCCAACTGACCCTATTGTCGAGAGGTTAAATTTAGTTGAAGAAGAAAACAATTTCTTGAAGGAAAAAATAAGAAAAATTGAGGAGGAGAAGATGATATTGGAGTTGCATGTTGCGGATGTCGTTGATGATCACAAGATCAAGATGGATGCAATGCGCTTGAAGATTAGAAAGATTAGAAAATATGCCATTCATACTGAGGCTTGGTTCATTATGCCGCTAGATCAGTTGTTACCTTGGTTGCGATTATGATCGCATTTGTTTTCGCATTGAAATGTTTTACATAGTTTCAGTGTATGGTTTAATTAATTTAGATGCTCTGCAGAGCTTTATGTTGTTAGATGAGAACTATGTATGTACTTTGGTTTTAATGTGATGATGAACTTCTATTAATTTGGTCACTTAATTATCTAATCATGATGTTCTGTAAAGATTTTTGACACACTTAATTATATATAAAGCACGCAGATGAACCGGCAATGGATGTACGGTGACAGACACACCTCCGAGTACATTAAGGGCGTGCATGATTTTCTCGAAGTGGCTGAGGTAAACAAGCAGAATGGTTTTATGTGTTGTCCATGCCCTATATGTGGGAATACGAAGTCTTACTCTGACCAGAAAATCCTTCACACCCACCTGCTTTACAAGGGTTTCATGCCACACTATAATGTTTGGATGAGGCACGGAGAAATAGGGGTTATGATGGAAGACGGCGAAGAAGAAGAGTACGATGACAACTATGTGCCCCCTGAATACGGTGATGGTACTGATCATCAAGAGGAACCAGACGATGTGCACAATGATGCTGCAACGGGCGAAGCTACTGAAGATCAAGAGGAACCAGACGATGTGCCCGATGATGATGATCTCCGCTGGGTCATTGTCGATGCAAGGACGCAATGCGAAAGTCAAAAGGAGAAGCTGAAGTTCGATCGCATGTTAGAGGATCACAAAAAGGGTTGTACCCCAATTGCGAAGATGGCAACACAAAGCTGGGTACCGTACTGGAATTGCTGCAGTGGAAGGCAGAGAATGCGGTGCCTGACAAAGGATTTGAGAAGCTACTGAAAATATCGAAGAAGAAGCTTCCAAAGGATAACAAATTGCCCGACAGTACATACGCAACAAAGAAGGTCGTATGCCCTCTAGGATTGGAGGTGCAGAAGATACATGCATGCCCTAATGACTGCATCCTCTACCACGGTGCGTACAAGGATCTGATCGCATGCCCGGTATGCGGTGCATTACGATATAAGATCAGAAGAGATGACCCTAGTGATGTTGACGGCAAGCCCCCTAGGAAGAGGGTTCCTGCGAAGGTGATGTGGTATGCTCCTACAATACCACGGTTGAAACGTCTGTTCAGAAACGGAGAGCATGCCAAGTTGATGCGATGGCACAGTGAGGACCGTAAGAAAGACGGGAAGTTGAGAGCACCCGCTGACGGGTCGCAATGGAGAAAAATCAAGAGAAAGTACTTGGATGAGTTTGCAAGTGACCCAAGGAACGTATGGTTTGCTTTAAGCGCGGATGGCATTAATCCTTTCGGGGAGCAGAGCAGCAATCACAGCACCTGGCCCGTGACTCTATGTATGTATAACCTTCCTCCTTGGATGTGCATGAAGCGGAAGTTCATTATGATGACAGTTCTCATCCAAGGCCCTAAGCAACCCGGCAACGACATTGATGTGTACCTAAGGCCATTAGTTGAAGAACTTTTACAGCTGTGGAATGGAAACGGTGTACGTACGTGGGATGAGCACAAACAGGAGGAATTTGACCTAAAGGCGTTGCTGTTCGTGACCATCAACGATTGGCCCGCTCTCAGTAACCTTTCAGGACAGACAAACAAGGGATACCACGCATGCACGCACTGTTTACTTGACACTGATAGTATATACCTGGGAAGCTGCAGGAAGAATGTGTACCTGGGCCATCGTCGATTTCTTCCAACCAACCATCAATGTCGAAAGAAATGCAAGCATTTCAAAGGCGAGGCAGATCACCGGAAGAAGCCTGCCATGCGTACCGGTGATCACGTACTTGCTATGGTCAATGATTTACATGTAATATTTGGAAAGGGTCCCGGCGCACTAGCTGTTCCGAATGATGCTGAGGGACACGCACCCATGTGGAAGAAGAATTCTATATTTTGGGACCTACCCTAATGGAAAGACCTAGAGGTCCGCTCTTCAATTGACGTGATGCACATGACGAAGAACCTTTGCGTGAACCAGCTATGCTTCTTGGGCGTGTATGGAAAGACAAAAGATACACCTAAGGCACGGGAGGACCTGCAATGTTTGCACGAAAAAGACGGCATGCCTCCAAAGCAGTATGAAGGTCCTGCCAGCTACACTCTTACGAAAGAAGAGAAAGAAATCTTCTTTGAATGCCTGCTCATTATGAAGGTCCCGACTGGATTCTCATCGAATATAAAGGGAATAATAAATATGCCAGAGAAAAAGTTCCAGAACCTAAAGTCTCATGACTGCCACGTGATTATGACGCAACTACTTCCGGTTGCATTGAGGGGGTTCTATCGGAAAACGTCCGATTAGCCATTGTGAAGCTATGTGCATTCCTCAATGCAATCTCTCAGAAGGTGATCGATCCAGAAATCGTACCAAGGCTAAGGAGTGATGTGGCGCAATGTCTTGTCAGTTTTGAGCTGGTGTTCCCACCATCCTTCTTCAATATCATGACGCACGTCCTAGTTCATCTAGTCGACGAGATTGTCATTCTGGGGCCCGTATTTCTACACAATATGTTCCCCTTTGAGAGGTTCATGGGAGTCCTAAAGAAATATGTCCGTAACCGTGCTAGGCCAGAAGGAAGCATCTCCATGGGCCATCAAACAGAGGATGCCATCGGTGTCAGGACCCCGACTCAATGTCACATCGATCTAGCCTGTAACACTTCATATCACTTTGCGGCCTCACGCACGGTATTCCCCCGGGTGTCGCCTTACCTTTGCCCGGGACCGTTTGCGCCTTTTGGCTCACGTATATGATGATGTCGCTAGCATCCATATGATAAGGAGCCCGGGCTGACATGACTAGTCGTAAACCCAAAGTGGCACAGACTTACAGGGACAGGCAACTAACGCAATCTTCACGATCCAGGTTGCGCCTCAAATGAACGTTGATTAAATCACCATCTTTATCTTGATGTCTTGCTCCGAGAACTCCAACCAACATGACAACGAGAGGAGAAGGAAACTCTACGGAATCGATCTTCTCAAAGATCGAACAACTCGGGATCAACTCACGAAAGGAAGCATAGCAACATCTCCTGTGCTGAGACACGAAACACACATCTAGAGGATGGAGTGGAACAGATGACGAAGGTTCACTAGGTAGACAATAATTCCACACTTAAAAAGGTGGTAAACGATTGTCACGTAGCGAGGAGTTGAGTTGCCTTGATACCACAACGAGGCACCTTAGGGATGGTGACTCGTAGATATATCCCCTTAAGTGGCAAAAAGAATTACCTTTGATTCAGAGATCATTGAAACTCTTTAAAACAGCCTAAGGCAATTCTCGAGCGATCGTTTGGAGGGGGTCGGTAGAATGGCATACTCGGACTTGGATGATGTGGATTACCTTGTTGAAGACAACGTAATGGATGAATTTGCTTACCACCGGAAATGGAAGAGACCCATGGTAGAATGGCACATTGGCGGTGCAAGCTGGGAACAAAATGCAAATGCTGGGAATGATTCTGGTAACTGGGGAAGAACCCAACAATAGAGAGTGAATTCACTGTTTGAAAAGGGTCATAGCATTGCCGAGGAAACTGAGAGGAATCCCAGTTAGTGCCGATGATAACACGTAGCGCTTGTGCGTGCTCTCAAGAACTTGAGCATTTCCACAATCATCAAGGTTTTACCAACATCCGTGTCAAGGATCCTGGCAACACAACATACTACCATGATGGCTAATGATGGATGAAGCAGATGCAAAGGAAGATAACACCTTCTCAGATTTCACCTTAGCGAGGCCAAGGGGACAAAATCTGGATGATCGACCGAGAGACATTTAGCACTCCGCTTCTAATGTTCTCCTTGATGTGCTAGCGTATCCCATTCATTGAAATGGTTTGGTATCTAGAACATCAAGTAAAGGTCGGACTTCAGGAACACAAAAATCCATAAGGAACAACTAGGGAGTAGATCTTACGAAATCCTTATGGGGAGGTGGCCAACTTCTCCAATCAAGATACTACAATATTAGGTCTCCCGGCGGGGTGTGTTGGCCACGACATTCACTTTACCGGTTATCGCGAGACCAATATTATAATTCTTGGGAAAAGTTCCAACCATCATATCTGCCTGAGATTCAGATCTGGTTGGTGTCAGGATATTCCAGACTCATCGAGTCTAGGAAGAAAATGAAAGTTTGCAACACAAATCGACGAGATGACGTTGCGAGATTCTCGGGAAATGAACTATGATAGCAAGCTCCAAAACATGAGCTGGTTCTGCTACACACATGTGAACACGTTGTCCCAGACAAACATTATCACATGGTAGTATTACAATAAAACACTACCGAGTTCAGGTGGGGAACCATCATTAATGACATCGAAGTCTCCACGCGTGGAAGTCCAAAGAGTTCACCTTGGATAGACTCCTTTATCTTTGAACAACTCAATCAGTGGCTTGGTGTGCTAGGATATACATATGGAATGAAGATGATCAGTCTAACGGACCATAGAATTCTTCGCACGTGCATGACTGACTTGGGATGATTCCAGAGGAAGCAAAACTAACTTTCTCAAATTCACGGCGGCAACTTTCACCAAATGCACGTGTATAAGAGGAAGTCACTCCTTTCATCAAACAAATACTTCATGAGCTAGCATGAAGAAAATGCTTTCAAAAGTTTCCAACACTAACTTGTTGTCCAACAAGATCATGGAGGAGATAAAGATGTTGTCAATGGGCTCAACAACAATTCATCTGGGTTTCCTTTTAAAAGGAATTCCATAGTTAAGTGAACAAATGATAGCATTGGTCAGACCTAAAAGATATAATGGGGTATGCTCGAGGGATCAACCACGAGTAAGACAACATTACGAATATCGTTGGTTCTGATTTGATTTGACGATAGCCCATACTCAAATCAAAGGTTTGGGTAAGATAATAGATCCAACAATTGATCACGAGGATCAACCAATAAAGATATCATCTATCTTCAACACACACACACAAGATATCCCTTAAGATGAACTAAATCGGACAAGCTTCCATCTTCCAACTCTCCAAGTTGTTGTTCAGCTTAGCCAACTAGCTCAGGGGTACCCAACACAGATTCTTGGAGAAAGGGTGGTTTACAGGATAAACCAACTTGATCACAAGCTCAACATAACAGTCAGGTGACAACCTGGTAATACTTCCGAGAAGATCTTCGGAAAATCACGAACCACAAATATGTTATTAAGCTCGAGAACGACCTTGCTTTTCAGGGCAAGACGATATGATCAACAGAGCAAGGTATTGACACAATCCTAACTCATTGATCAGAGGGTGCACCAGAAATAAAGACTAGGTAGCACGATCAATCTTAGAATGATGACTCAATAATCAGCACGCTAAGAATGAGATTGTTGTCCATTTAACTACCAAGCAACGGAGTTGCTAGCAGTATTGATTTCACACACCACGATTCACTTGTCGGCATTCCGGTTACAATAACACAGGAACCGAGGAATGAACAATGATGGCAAGAAGTATCACTGTACCAAGAGTTCATAAGATGGTGTGCAATTCCTATAACAATCCCGATATGAAGATGGTAATACTCCAAGGTAGAGCAGAACAAAAGCTGGATTAGCAATTTGATCTGCAGAGCACAACTTCTTTGACCCGATCCTGGATATGGATGAAGTACTGGAGTTTGTTTCTCCTAGTCATTCTGGAATAGAATGGCTTGACGTACCACAAGAGTAATAGGTATCGATGAACGAATGCACATATACTCTTGACTATCAAATGATAGACGAGGGTCAGAAGACAACTAGAGCGGGACAACTCAAAGGAACATACGATTTTCTGAGTTGTGGATGCATGGTTTAGCATGTCGAACGAAGTTCAACATATTTCTTCTGGATAACCCATGCAGAGAGGTAGAACTGGTAGATTCACAATATAGAATGGAGAACTCATCAAAAGCACTCTAGTTGTGATCTTTTGGTTCAAAAGAACTCCTGCCAAGAATGGTTCATGGTATTTGGAAGAACGATATACCACGGACCTCGAGGACTATCACAAAGGTTACTAATATCCTAAAGGCACTAGCAATTACTATCAACATGAAGTAAGTAGGGTGAATCTTGGGCTCAGAAACCCAGGAGTAGAATACCTACTACTAGCTGGCATCACGGGATGCTTTCGAGAATGATGGCCAGAATCATCACACTGGGAACACAAGGCATGACTGGATTACTAGGTGATACTCTAGACAGCTAGGGTCATAATAATAACTCCAACATATATGTCAAGGCAGCAGAGTACCTCAACTCACCAATTAGTGTGGTTAATCTGGCCCAAAGGAACATCGAAATGGGAGGAAGGGATTTGCAAATTGCTTCAGACTATTTAGAAACCTGGGATGACTCAGACAGCATAACGGCTGTAAATTCTCGAAAAGATTTGAGACATGCTACAAAATGGTGGCATAACCACTTGATCATCATAATATCAAGGTTTGGAGATCAACAGTTAACATACAGAAGTAGTAGGAACTGAACTGAGACTTAAATCCAACAATCTTATAAATCTACGGATTACTAACACGTGATCCTAATAGAAAGAAGAGTAAGCCTGGTTCCTTAACCCCATAGGAAAGATAAGATGACTCAGATCAGAAGGGCATAAGGTATAAGGAGTAAAAAGAGCCTTACGTTCCATCCCACAATCAATTCCCTTATATAACTAAAGCATTTCTAGACTCAACTTCGACCAGTTTGGCTTGGTAATCCTACAGGCAGTCAAGCTCTGATACCAAAACTGTCAGGACCCCGACTCAATGTCACATCGATCTAGCCTGTAACACCTCATATCACTTTGCGGCCTCACGCACGGTATTCCCATGGGTGTCGCCTTACCTTTGCCCAGGACCGTTTGCGCCTTTTGGCTCACGTATATGATGATGTCGCTAGCATCCATATGATAAGGAGCCCGGGCTGACATGACTAGTCATAAACCCAAAGTGGCACAGACTTACAGGGACAGGCATCCATGACCCAGCATCGAACGTGTCGGTCATCAGCAAGTGGGTCCGGGCTGTAGCACTGGGCTAGCAGGACTCCGGTAAACCGGGCTGTAGCGGGCTAACAGGGCTCCGGTACTCAATGCTTGACATTTCCCCAAAGGGACAGACACAGGAACGAAGAAGGACACATGCCGGCCAGCCTAAGTGTTCCGGAGCAGTAGTAAGCTACCATGGCTCAATGGAAACACTAGGAGACATTTCCCGGTAAGAGAGGCTACTAAAGATTAACAACTAGATAGTCAGATCCCACACATACCAAGCATTTCAATAACATACACACAATATGCTTGATATGTGCAAATACAACAAGGCATCACAACATGACTCTACGACACAAGTATTTATTCAATAGGCTCCGAGGAGCGAGGTATTACAAACAGGGGTCTCATGACCCAACATTCAGAGCATACATATCAAAACACAAGCGGAAGCTAATATGTTTGAGTACAGACATCTACAAATGAAAGAGGCTGAGAAGCCTGACTATCTACCAGATCCTGCCGAGGGCACAAGATCGTAGCTGAGGTAACAAGCTAAACGTCGAAGTCCACGTGGAACTACTAGTGAGACTGAAGTCTCTCTGCAAAAACATAAATTAAGCAATGTGAGTACAAATGTACCCAGCAAGACTTACATCAGAACTAACTACATATGCATCATTATCAACAAAGGGGATGGTGGGGTTTAACTGCAGCAAGCCAGCTTTGACTCGGTGGCTATCCTAAACTACGACTGCAAGTAACTCTTTTGAGGTGGCGCACACGAGTCCACATATTCACCATATCAATACACCACTATGGATCCGCTCCCGTCTCCCTACGAGAACGCCATCCATAGCACTCACGCTTATCTTGCGTATTTTAGAGTATCCACTTTCACTTGTCTATGAACTGTACAGGCAACCCAGAAGTCCTTTACCGCGGACACGGCTATTCGAATAGATCATATTAACCCTGCAGGGGTGTACTTCTTCACACACGCTCTCGCCACTTACCGCCATGTACACCTCGTGTATCTCGGCAACCTTCAAGCGAAAGCCTGGCGAGGGAGTCGGCCACGACCTGACTAACCACACAAGTCTCTCGTCCAGGTTTATCGCCTATTCGGGTTCCATTCGCAAGGAGATCCGGCCGGGGTGTCGCTCACGGCCCCAAACGATGTGTGCAGGGTTCCCAAGCCCACCATCCGGGTGCTACTTGGTACACCGGGCCACTGTGCCTAGTCTGTCCCAAGCCCACCTGTACCGGGTGCCACTTGGTAGACTACTAACACTACCTACAAACACCAGAAACTAGTTGCAACTCCTGGACAGAGATCATGTTGATTAATAAGTCGAGAGGGGTTGAGTTACTGGAACCCAATGTGTGGTAGTAACTGGTCATGGATCACAAACACAGAACTCAGTTCCTGAAGACGGCTGCAATGAGACAACCCACCATGTACTCCTACATGGCCTCTCACCGCTACCTTTACCAAATCGTGTTCACACATTTAGCTCTCAATGGTAGGACATGTTCCCACACCTCCGATTCATCCCCAATGAATCAGACCTGACTCAACTCTAAGAAGTAGCAGGCATGACAAACAAGCATGATTGAGTAGGCACAACAGGGCTCAAACAACTCCTACTCATGCTAGTGGGTTTCATCTATTTACTGTGGCAATGACAGGTCATGCAAAGGATAAAGGGGTTCAGCTACCGCAACAAGTAACAGATGAATCGGTGTTGTCCTAATGCAGTAAAAGAGAGCAGGAGCGAGAGAGTAGGGTTGTATCGGAATGAACAAGGGGTTTTGCTTGCCTGGCACTTCTAAAGATGATATAGCTCTTCATCGGTGTCATCGATCTCATCGTCGGAACATCGTCTACTGAGAGGGGACAAATACCGACAAACAAGGAAGAAACACAATCAATGCAATGCACAATATGATGCATGATCATGACATGGCAATATGCTGTTGATTGGGCTAATGCAACTAGCAGCAAGTTAAATGGAGTTGGTTTGAATCCAGGATTCAAATTCAAACTCCATATGTGAGGGTTTAAATGCCATTTATAAGATTTGTGCTAAACAGCAGCTATAAGTTGTTCTAACATTCATGAATGGTACAAATGGATAGATTGGATTTTCCTGATCATTTTTCATATATAAATTATTTAATTTGGAGTTACGGTTGAATTTCTATGAATTTTTGAAGTTTGTAGCATTTTCTGGAATTTCCTGTATAAAAATAAATCCAGAAAATACTTATTGCGTCAGCATGATGTCGTGGTGACGTCAGCAGGTCAAAGGCGATGGTCCAGGTCAAACCTGACCAGTAGGGTCCACACGTCAGTGGCACAGGGCGAAAACAGAGGCTGACCGGTGGGCCAGGTCAACGATGACGTGGCATAGTCAAACTGACGCTGGGACCCACTGGTCAGTGATTAGACTAATTAACAGAGACTACTAGTGCTAATTTAATCCTAACTAAAAGTGTTAGTGGGCGTGGGCCCACATGTCAGTGACTCACTAAACTAACCTAGTTTAATTAGTACTAACCTAGGTTAAGCTAATTTAGTTTAAACCTAAACTAGATTAGTTAGCCGGGCGGGGCCCGCATGTCATGGACCCAGCGGAGGTCAACCCCCTGGTCAACTGAGGCTAACTCGCCGGCGGCTCGACACCGGCGATGATAGGTGCGGCGGAGGGGCTCGGGTTTGAGCTACGGACGACGGTTTCGAGCGAGGTTTGCGGCTATGGGTTGCTGGCGCTTGCGCGCATCCATTGGTAGCATCGGGAGGGTGAGACGTGGCCTGAATCGAGCGCAGCATCGACTTCGGCGGCGGCCGGAGTTCGGGATAGCGCGGGCGTGGGGCTGCAGCTCGCGTTCGAGCGAACGGAGAGCACATGCGGTAGCTACGGGGCAGCAGGAGCACGTCGGAGCTACTACGCGAGGCGGAGGTGCTCGGGGGCACGGAGCTCGCCGGCCATGGCGGACGGCGGCTTCGGGCGCTCGCGGGGCAGCGGCTACAGGGCACGCGCGCGAGAGAGAGGTGAGGGGAGAGGAAGAGGGGCTCACGACGGACTCGCAGAGCAGGCCAGTGTGCTCGGGGACGTCCTGCGTGCGGCAAATCGACGGCGATGGTGGTCGGAGCCCGAGGTGGAAGACGACGGCGATGGCGACGTTCCAGGCCCTCCCGGCTTGCCTGGCTCATCGAGGATGAAGAAGACAATGTGGCGGAGCTTCTGGGCGCGTCGGGATTGCATGGGGTGGCTAGTGGCCGCGGGTATGGCGAACGGTGGCGACGGGCTCCGCTCGGTGGCTGCGTGCGAGAAACAGAGGAGGGGGGAAGGAGCGAGGAGAGTGAGAGAGAGCCAGGGGCTGCGTGGCGCTCTGTGGCGTCGTCTAGGAGGGGCCGGGGAAGCAGGAGGTGGCCGGGGCAGCGTCGGCGCCCGCCACGCACCTGTTCGTCCTCCT
>NC_041383.1:709462364-709474565 GCF_002162155.2 Triticum dicoccoides
AGTAAACATTTTAGTTTATGATTATTTGAGCATTTTAAATATTTTATAGTATTTAAATGCCCAAATGCAAATACGTAATGATTTAATTCAGAAATCCAGAATGGCCTAGAAAAATGTGCACCATTTTTGGGAGAGGTTCTAGACCAATTCAAAAATGATGAACTTTTGTGAAGGGCATTTTGGGTTCATTGAAATGTTTTTCAGTTGAACCTGGTATTTTAAGGGGGGGGGGGGCTGGGGGTTCTGTCATCCCCATTTCAACTTTCATAAAATTTAAAGATGATGCACACATGAAGGGAAACCCTGGTGCAAAGCCATAAGCTAGGGATGTGACAACTCACCCCCACTAAACAAGAATCTCGACCCGAGATTCAAGCGTAGGGTAAGACGAAGGGGCACGCAACTAACGCAATCTTCACGATCCAGGTTGCACCTCAAATGAATGTTGATTAAATAACCATCTTTATCTTGATGTCTTGCTCCGAGAACTCCAACCAACATGACAACGAGAGGAGAAGGAAACTCTACGGAATCGATCTTCTCAAAGATCGAACAACTCGGGATCAACTCACGAAAGGAAGCATAGCAACATCTCTTGAGCTGAGACACGAAACACACATCTAGAGGATGGAGTGGAACAGATGACGAAGGTTCACTAGGTAGACAATAATTCCACACTTAAAAAGGTGGTAAACGATTGTCACGTAGCGAGGAGTTGAGTTGCCATGATACCACAACGAGGCACCTTAGGGATGGTGACTCGTAGATATATCCCCTTAAGTGGCAAAAAGAATTACCTTTGATTCAGAGATCATTGAAACTCTTTAAACCAACCTAAGGCAATTCTCGAGCGATCGTTTGGAGGGGGTCGGTAGAATGGCATACTCGGACTTGGATGATGTGGATTACCTTGTTGAAGACAACGTAATGGATGAATTTGCTTACCACCGGAAATGGAAGAGACCCATGGTAGAATGGCACATTGGCGGTGCAAGTTGGGAACAAAATGCAAATGCTGGGAATGATTCTGGTAACTGGGGAAGAACCCAACAATAGAGAGTGAATTCACTGTTTGAAAAGGGTCATAGCATTGCCGAGGAAACTGAGAGGAATCCCAGTTAGTGCCGATGATAACACGTAGCGCTTGTGCGTGCTCTCAAGAACTTGAGCATTTCCACAATCATCAAGGTTTTACCAACATCCGTGTCAAGGATCCTGGCAACACAACATACTACCATGATGGCTAATGATGGATGATGCAGATGCAAAGGAAGATAACACCTTCTCAGATTTCACCTTAGCGAGGCCAAGGGGACGAAATCTGGATGATTGACCGAGAGACATTTAGCACTCCGCTTCTAATGTTCTCCTTGATGTGCTAGCGTATCCCATTCGTTGAAATGGTTTGGTATCTAGAACATCAAGTAAAGGTCGGACTTCAGGAACACAAAAATCCATAAGGAACAACTAGGGAGTAGATCTTACGAAATCCTTATGGGGAGGTGGCCAACTTCTCCAATCAAGAGACTACAATATTAGGTCTCCCGGCGGGGTGTGTTGGCCACGACATTCACTTTACCGGTTATAGCGAGACCAATATTATAATTCTTGGGAAAAGTTCCAACCATCATATCTGCTTGAGATTCAGATCTGGTTGGTGTCAGGATATTCCAGACTCATCGAGTCTAGGAAGAAAATGAAAGTTTGCAACACAAATCGACGAGATGACGTTGCGAGATTCTCGGGAAATGAACTATGATAGCAAGCTTCAAAACATGAGCTGGTTCTGCTACACACATGTGAACACGTTGTCCCAGACAAACATTATCACATGGTAGTCTTACAATAAAACACTACCGAGTTCAGGTGGGGAACCATCATTAATGACATCGAAGTCTCCACGCATGGAAGTCCAAAGAGTTCACCTTGGACAGACTCCTTTATCTTTGAACAACTCAATCAGTGGCTTGGTGTGCTAGGATATACATATGGAATGAAGATGATCAGTCTAACGGACCACAGAATTCTTCGCACGTGCATGACTGACTTGGGATGATTCCAGAGGAAGCAAAACTAACTTTCTCAAATTCACGGAGGCAACTTTCACCAAATGCACGTGTATAAGAGGAAGTCACTCCTTTCATCAAACAAATACCTCATGAGCTAGCATGAAGAAAATGCTTTCAAAAGTTTCCAACACTAACTTGTTGTCCAACAAGATCATGGAGGAGATAAGGATGTTGTCAATGGGCTCAACAACAATTCATCTGGGTTTCCTTTTAAAAGGAATTCCATAGTTAAGTGAACAAATGATAGCATTGGTCAGACCCAAAAGATATAATGGGGTATGCTCGAGGGATCAACCACGAGTAAGACAACATTACGAATATCATTGGTTCTGATTTGATTTGACGATAGCCCATACTCAAATCAAAGGTTTGGGTAAGATAATAGATCCAACAATTGATCACGAGGATCAACCAATAAAGATATCATCTATCTTCAACACACACACACACACACACACACACAAGATATCCCTTAAGATGAACTAAATCGGACAAGCTTCCATCTTCCAACTCTCCAAGTTGTTGTTCAGCTTAGCCAACTAGCTCAGGGGTACCCAACACAGATTCTTGGAGAAAGGGTGGTTTACAGGATAAACCAACTTGATCACGAGCTCAACATAACAGTCAGGTGACAACCTGGTAATACTTCTGAGAAGATCTTCGGAAAATCACGAACCACCAATATGTTATTAAGCTCGAGAACGACCTTGCTTTTCAGGGCAAGACGATATGATCAACAGAGCAAGGTATTGACACAATCCTAACTCATTGATCAGAGGGTGCACCAGAAATAAAGACTAGGTAGCACGATCAGTCTTAGAATGATGACTCAATAATCAGCACGCTAAGAATGAGATTGTTGTCCATTTAACTACCAAGCAACGGAGTTGCTAGCAGTATTGATTTCACACACCACGATTCACTTGTCGGCATTCCGGTTACAATAACACAGGAACCGAGGAATGAACAATGATGGCAAGAAGTATCACTGTACCAAGAGTTCATAGGATGGTGTGCAATTCCTATAACAATCCCGATATAAAGATGGTAATACTCCAAGGTAGAGCAGAACAAAAGCTGGATTAGCAATTTGATCTGCGGAGCACAACTTCTTTGACCCGATCCTGGATATGGATGAAGTACTGGAGTTTGTTTCTCCTAGTCATTCTGGAATAGAATGGCTTGATGGACCACAAGAGTAATAGGTATCGATGAACGAATGCACATATACTCTTGACTATCAAATGATAGACGAGGGTTAGAAGACAACTAGAGCGGGACAACTCAAAGGAACATACAATTTTCTGAGTTGTGGATGCATGGTTTAGCATGTCGAACGAAGTTCAACATATTTGTTCCGGATAACCCATGCAGAGAGGTAGAACTGGCAGATCCACAATATAGAATGGAGAACTCATCAAAAGCACTCTAGTTGTGATCTTTTGGTTCAAAAGAACTCCTGCCAAGAATGGTTCATGGTATTTGGAAGAACGATATACCACGGACCTCGAGGACTATCGCAAAGGTTACTAATATCCTAAAGGCACTAGCAATTACTATCAACATGAAGTAAGTAGGGTGAATCTTGGGCTCAGAAACCCAGGAGTAGAATACCTACTACTAGCTGGCATCACGGGATGCTTTCGAGAATGATGGCCAGAATCATCACACTGGGAACACAAGGCATGACTGGATTACTAGGTGATACTCTAGACACCTAGGGTCATAATAATAACTCCAACATATATGTCAAGGCAGCAGAGTACCTCAACTCACCAATTAGTGTGGTTAATCTGGCCCAAAGGAACATCGAAATGGGAGGAAGGGATTTGCAAATTGCTTCAGACTATTTAGAAACCTGGGATGACTCAGACAGCATAACGGCTGTAAATTCTCGAAAAGATTTGAGACATGCTACAAAATGGTGGCATAACCACTTGATCATCATAATATCAAGGTTTGGAGATCAACAGTTAACATACAGAAGTAGTAGGAACTGAACTGAGACTTAAATCCAACAATCTTATAAATCTACGGATTACTAACACGTGATCCTAATAGAAAGAAGAGTAAGCCTGGTTCCTTAACCCCGTAGGAAAGATAAGATGACTCAGATCAGAAGGGCATAAGGTATAAGGAGTAAAAAGAGCCTTACGTTCCATCCCACAATCAATTCCCTTATATAACTAAAGCATTTCTAGACTCAACTTCGACCAGTTTGGCTTGGTAATCCTACAGGCAGTCAAGCTCTGATACCAAAACTGTCAGGACCCCGACTCAATGTCACATCGATCTAGCCTGTAACACCTCATATCACTTTGCGGCCTCACGCACGGTATTCCCACGGGTGTCGCCTTACCTTTGCCCAGGACCGTTTGCGCCTTTTGGTCACGTATATGATGATGTCGCTAGCATCCATATGATAAGGAGCCCGGGCTGACATGACTAGTCGTAAACCCAAAGTGGCACAGACTTACAGGGACAGGCATCCATGACCCAGCATCGAACGTGTCGGTCATCAGCAAGTGGGTCCGGGCTGTAGCACTGGGCTAGCAGGACTCCGGTAAACCGGGCTGTAGTGGGCTAACAGGGCTCCGGTACTCAATGCGTGACATTTCCTCAAAGGGACAGACACAGGAACGAAGAAGGACACATGCCGGCCAGCCTAAGTGTTCCGGAGCAGTAGTAAGCTACCATGGCTCAATGGAAACACTAGGAGACATTTCCCGGTAAGAGAGGCTACTAAAGATAAACAACTAGATAGTCAGATCCCACACATACCAAGCATTTCAATAACATACACACAATATGCTTGATATGTGCAAATACAACAAGGCATCACAACATGACTCTACGACACAAGTATTTATTCAATAGGCTCCGAGGAGCGAGGTATTACAAACAGGGGTCTCATGACCCAACATTCAGAGCATACAGATCAAAACACAAGCGGAAGCTAATATGTCTGAGTACAGACATCTACAAATGAAAGAGGCTGAGAAGCCTGACTATCTACCAGATCCTGCCGAGGGCACAAGATCGTAGCTGAGGTAACAAGCTAAACATCGAAGTCCACGTGGAACTACTAGTGAGACTGAAGTCTCTCTGCAAAAACATAAATTAAGCAACGTGAGTACAAATGTACCCAGCAAGACTTACATCAGAACTAACTACATATGCATCATTATCAACAAAGGGGATGGTGGGGTTTAACTGCAGCAAGCCAGCTTTGACTCGGTGGCTATCCTAAACTACGACTGCAAGTAACTCTTTTGAGGTGGCGCACACGAGTCCACATATTCACCATATCAATACACCACTATGGAACCGCTCCCGTCTCCCTACGAGAACGCCATCCATAGCACTCACGCTTATCTTGCGTATTTTAGAGTATCCACTTTCACTTGTCTATGAACTGATATAAGCAACCCAGAAGTCCTTTTCCGCGGACACGGCTATTCGAATAGATGATGTTAACCCTGCAGGGGTGTACTTCTTCATACATGTTTCCACCACTTAGCGTCTGCACACGACATGGGCTCGGCAGACTTCAAGCGAAAGCCGACGTGGGTGTAGACCACGACCTACCTAAACACTCAAGTCTCTAGTCCAGGTTTATCGCCTATTCGGGTTCCATCCATGAGGAGATCCGGCCGGAGTTTCGCTCACAGCCCCAAACGATGTGAACAGGGTTCCCGAGATACCAAACGGGCATCCGGTACACCGTGCCACGTACCTACCGCATCACAGCCCACCCCTACGGTCAGCGCTGTCCACGGCCTCCAGTAAGCTACAAACACCAGAAACTACTTGCAACTCCTGGACAGAGGACTAGGGTGAATAAGAAGTCGAGCGGGGTCATATTTCAGGGCCCAATGTATGGTAGTAGCTGAATCATGGATCACAAACACAGAACTCAGTTCCTGAGGACGGCTTCAATGAGACAACCCACCATGTACTCCTACATGGCCTCTATACCAACACTGTCAGGACCCCGACTCGATGTCACATCGATCTAGCCGGTAACACCTCATATCACTTTGCGGCCTCACGCACGGTATCCCCACGGGTGTCGCCTTACCTTTGCCCGGGACCGTTTGCGCCTTTTGGCTCACGTATATGATAGTGTCGCTAGCATCCATATGATAAGGAGCCCGGGCTGACATGACTAGTCGTAAACCCAAAGTGGCACAGACTTACAGGGACAGGCATCCATGACCCAGCTTCGAACGTGTCGGTCATCAGCAAGTGGGTCCGGGCTGTAGCACTGGGCTAGCAGGACTCCGGTAAACCGGGCTGTAGCGGGCTAACAGGACTCCGGTACTCAATGCGTGATATTTCCCCGAAGGGACAGACACAGGAACGAAGAAGGACACATGCCGGCCAGCCTAAGTGTTCCAGAGCAGTAGCAAGCTACCATGGCTCAGCGGTAACACTAGGAGACATTTCCCGGTAAGAGAGGCTACTAAAGATAAACAACTAGATAGTCAGATCCCACACATACCAAGCATTTCAATCATACACACAATATGCTCGATATGTGCAAATACAACGAAGCATCACAACATGACTCTACGACACAAGTACTTATTCAATAGGCTCCGAGGAGCGAGATATTACAAACAGGGGTCTCATGACCCAACAATCAGAGCATACAAATCAAAGCACATGCGGAAGCTTAACATGTCTGAGTACAGACAACTATAAATGAAAAAGGCTGAGAAGCCTGACTATCTACCAGATACTGCCGAGGGCACAAGATCGTAGCTGAGGTAACAAGCTAAACGTCGAAGTCCACGTGGAACTACTAGTGAGACCGAAGTCTCTCTGCAAAAACATAAAATAGGCAAACGTGAGTACAAATGTACCCAGCAAGACTTACATCAGAACTAACTACATATGCATCATTATCAACAAAGGGGATGGTGGGGTTTAACTGCAGCAAGCCAGCTTTGACTCGGTGGCTATCCTGAACTACGACTACAAGTAACTCTTTTGAGGTGGCGCACACGAGTCCACATATTCACCATATCAATACACCACTATGGATCCGCTCCCGTCTCCCTACGAGAACGCCATCCATAGCACTCACGCTTATCTTGCGTATTTTAGAGTATCCACTTTCACTTGTCTATGAACTGTACAGGCAACCCAGAAGTCCTTTACCGCGGACACGGCTATTCGAATAGATCATATTAACCCTGCAGGGGTGTACTTCTTCACACACGCTCTCGCCACTTACCGCCATGTACACCTCGTGTATCTCGGCAACCTTCAAGCGGAAGCCTGGCGAGGGAGTCGGCCACGACCTGACTAACCACACAAGTCTCTCGTCCAGGTTTATCGCCTATTCGGGTTCCATCCGCAAGGAGATCCGGCCGGGTAGTCGCTCACGGCCCCAAACGATGTGTGCAGGGTTCCCAAGCCCACCATCCGGGTGCTACTTGGTACATCGGGCCACTGTGCCTAGTCTGTCCCAAGCCCACCTGTACCGGGTGCCACTTGGTAGACTACTAACACTACCTACAAACACCAGAAACTAGTTGCCACTCCTGGACAGAGATCATGTTGATTAAGAAGTCGAGAGGGGTCGAGTTACCGGAACCCAATGTGTGGTAGTAACTGGTCATGGATCACAAACACAGAACTCAGTTCCTGAAGATGGCTGCAATGAGACAACCCACCATGTACTCCTACATGGCCTCTCACCGCTACCTTTACCAAATCGTGTTCACACATTTAGCTCTCAACGGTAGGGCATGTTCCCACACCTCCGATTCATCCCCGATGAATCAGACCTGACTCAACTCTAAGCAGTAGCAGGCATGACAAACAAGCATGAATGAGTAGGCACAACAGGGCTCAAACAACTCCTACTCATGCTAGTGGGTTTCATCTATTTACTGTGGCAATGACAGGTCATGCAAAGGATAAAGGGGTTCAGCTACCGCAACAAGTAACAGATGAATCGGTGTTGTCCTAATGCAGTAAAAGAGAGCAGGAGCGAGAGAGTAGGGTTGTATCGGAATGAACAAGGGGGTTTTGCTTGCCTGGCACTTCTGAAGATGATATAGCTCTTCATCGGTGTCATCGATCTCATCGTCGGAACATCGTCTACTGAGAGGGGACAAATACCGACAAACAAGGAAGAAACACAATCAATGCAATGCACAATATGATGCATGATCATGACATGGCAATATGCTGTTGATTGGGCTAATGCAACTAGCAGCAAGTTAAATGGAGTTGGTTTGAATCCAGGATTCAAATTCAAACTCCATATGTGAGGGTTTAAATGCCATTTATAAGATTTGTGCTAAACAGCAGCTATAAGTTGTTCTAACATGCATGAAAATGGTACATATGGATAGATTGGATTTTCCTGATCATTTTTCATATATAAATTATTTAATTTGGAGTTACGGTTGAATTTCTATGAATTTTTGAAGTTTGTAGCATTTTCTGGAATTTCCTGTATAAAAATAAATCCAGAAAATACTTATTGCGTCAGCATGATGTCGTGGTGACATCAGCAGGTCAAAGGCGATGGTCCAGGTCAAACCTGACCAGTAGGGTCCACACGTCAGTGGCACAGGGCGAAAACAGAGGCAGACCGGTGGGCCAGGTCAACGATGACGTGGCATAGTCAAACTGACGCTGGGACCCACTGGTCAGTGATTAGACTAATTAACAGAGACTACTAGTGCTAATTTAATCCTAACTAAAAGTGTCAGTGGGCGTGGGCCCACATGTTAGTGACTCACTAAACTAACCTAGTTTAATTAGTACTAACCTAGGTTAAGCTAATTTAGTTTAAACCTAAACTAGATTAGTTAGCCGGGCGGGGCCCGCATGTCATGGACCCAGGGGAGGTCAACCCCCTGGTCAACTGAGGCTAACTCGCCGGCGGCTCGACACCGGCGATGATAGGTGCGGCGGAGGGGCTCGGGTTTGAGCTACGGACGACGGTTTCGAGCGAGGTTTGCGGCTATGGGTTGCTGGCGCTTGCGCGCATCCATTGGTAGCATCGGGAGGGTGAGACGTGGCCTGAATCGAGCGCAGCATCGACTTCGACGGCGGCCGGAGTTCGGGATAGCGCGGGCGTGGGGCTGCAGCTCGCGTTCGAGCGAACGGAGAGCACATGCGGTAGCTACGGGGCAGCAGGAGCACGTCGGAGCTACTACGCGAGGCGGAGGTGCTCGGGGGCACGGAGCTCGCCGGCCATGGCGGACGGCGGCTTCGGGCGCTCGCGGGGCAGCGGCTACAGGGCACGCGCGCGAGAGAGAGGTGAGGGGAGAGGAAGAGGGGCTCACGACGGACTCGCAGAGCAGGCCAGTGTGCTCGGGGACGTCCTGCGTGCGGCAAATCGACGGCGATGGTGGTCGGAGCCCGAGGTGGAAGACGACGGCGATGGCGACGTTCCAGGCCCTCCCGGCTTGCGTGGCTCATCGAGGATGAAGAAGACAATGTGGCGGAGCTTCTGGGCGCGTCGGGATTGCGTGGGGTGGCTAGTGGCCGCGGGTATGGCGAACGGTGGCGACGGGCTCCACTCGGTGGCTACGTGCGAGAAACAGAGGAGGGGGGAAGGAGCGAGGAGAGTGAGAGAGAGCCAGGGGCTGCGTGGCGCTCTGTGGCGTCGTCTAGGAGGGGCCGGGGAAGCAGGAGGTGGCCGGGGCAGCGTCGGCGCCCGCCACGCACCTGTTCGTCCTCCTGGCAGAGGAGGAAGATGACAAGGGGGGGCGCTGGGCTGGGCCGGCCAGATGGGCTGGCCAGCTGGGCTGCGACAGGTGAGTCCAGGTGAGGTTCTCTCCTCTCTTTTATTTAATGTTTTCGTTTTCTATTATTTCTGTAACTGTTGGGCTTTATTAAAAATATCTAGGCACTTCCAAAAATCATGAAACTAATCATGGCTACTGTTTAGAATATATCCAACAGTAAACATTTTAGTTTATGATTATTTGAGCATTTTAAATATTTTATAGTATTTAAATGCCCAAATGCAAATACGTAATGGTTTAATTCAGAAATCCAGAATGGCCTAGAAAAATGTGCACCATTTTTGGGAGAGGTTCTAGACCAATTCAAAAATGATGAACTTTTGTGAAGGGCATTTTGGGTTCATTGAAATGTTTTTCAGTTGAACCTGGTATTTTAAGGGGGGGGCTGGGGGTTCTGTCATCCCCATTTCAACTTTCATAAAATTTAAAGATGATGCACACATGAAGGGAAACCCTGGTGCAAAGCCATAAGCTAGGGATGTGACAATCGGGTTTTGTGTTGACTTCATTCCTGGCCTTAAGAAGATAGGTCTCCCTAAATCGCGGTATGAGGGGAGACTGACTGGAAAAGGCACGCTTGGAAGGGACTCAATAATATGAAGGGACGAATATTCTTGGTCTCAAGCACACTACACAGTTCTATAGAACTCTACCTTGGTGACCCCGTATGTCGATGAACACAAGAACACTCTGCGCTCCAAACACCCGGAGCAGTGCGACGACTGGATTACATGTGAACACATCAGGACTTTCAGCAGTTGGTTGGAAACATGTCTCAGAGGTGACAACACTGTTTGTGATGAGCTGTACTTGTTGTCCAGGGGACCATCTTTGAATATATTGATTTACAAAGGATACGAGATAAATGGGAATACATTTTACACGATTGACCAAGATCAAAAGAGCACCAACCAAAACAACGGTGTCCGCTTTGATGCAACAACCGAGAGGGGAAAGGACACATATTATGGTTACATAGTGGACATATGGGAACTTGACTACGGACATGATTTTAAGGTCCCTTTGTTTAAGTGCAAATGGGTCAATCTGTCAGGAGGCGGGGTACAGGTAGACCCACAGTACGGAATGACAACAGTGGATCTGAAAAATCTTGGGTACACTGACGAACCGTTCGTCCTAGCCAATGATGTGGCACGGGTTATCTATGTGAAGGACATGTCTACCAGACCAAGAAAAAGAAAAGATAAGGAAGTGAATACATCATACGATGAGCCAAAGCGCCACATAGTTCTTTCAGGAAAAAGGGACATCATGGGAGTGGAGGGAAAGATAGACATGTCTGAAGATTATGAAAAGTTTCATGAAATTCCTCCCTTCAAAGTCAAGGCTGAACCAAGCATCCTGATAAACGATGAAGATTATCCATGGTTACGGTGCAATAAGCAAATGACACAAGCGAAGAAAAAGTGAAGACTTTCTCCCGCAACTATTATGATGATACCATGCCAACTTTGTAACAGACGAGTATGATACCATTGTCCGTTTTGTAGATGCACATGCTATGTGGGTGAAATTATGATACCATGCCAACTTTCAACTTTTTCAGAGTTCATTTGAAATGCTTTAATGTCTTATGGTTCGGCCCTCGTAATACCATTAATCCCGGTTCGCTCCTTGTCAACTATGTTCTCACCAAGAACACTCTCAAGAGGGCAGCCACGTGGGCCATTGGTCCCGGTTCGTCTGGACCTTTTGGTCCCGGTTCCACGCACGAACCGGTACCAATGCGCCTCGCCCCTAGACCATGACCATTAGTCCCGGTTTGTGCCACAAACCAGGACTAAAGGGTTGGTCCTCGTTGCGCTCAGAGTTTAGTCCCACCTCGCCAACTGAAGGGCGCTCACACCGGTTTATAAGCCCGTCCCCCTCTGCCTTGTTGAGCTCCTCTCAAAGTGAAAATAGATGCCCCTATACAGGGAATTTGACCTAAATTCATAGTGAATTTCTCTGGAATTCATAGAAAGTTATTATGAATTTAGGTTGAATTTTCTCTATAGGCGCATCTATGTTCAGTTTTTTAGTAAAGTTAATCACAAACTTGTGATTCGCACAAGTTTCAAAGAATTCAAATTTTAACTATTCAAATTTGAAAACTAATGGCACTAACAAAAAGTTTATAATTTTTCTAAAACTAATGGCACTAACAGAAAGTTTATAATTTTGTTGACCTAAAAGCAAAAAGAATTTAAAAATAAAGCAAAAAACAAAAGAAAATAAATAATGCAGAAAACAAAACAAAAAAACTGGAAACAAAATAAAATAGCAACAATAAGTATTTTGTTGTAAGTAGAAACAAAATAAAATAAATAAAGCAACAAAGAAAACAAAAAAAA
>NC_041383.1:709474927-709476794 GCF_002162155.2 Triticum dicoccoides
AATACAGAAAATAAAACAAAAAAATGAAAAAAAATAAAAATAGCAACAATAAGTATTTTGTTGTAGTAGAAACAAAATAAAATAAATAAAGCAAGAAAGAAAACAAAAAAACAAAAAAAGTGTTTTCAAATTTGAAAACTAATGGCGCTAACAGAAATTTTATAATTTTTCTAAAACTAAAAGCAAAAAGAATTAAAAACTAAAGCAAAAAACAAAAGAAAATAAATATGCAGAAAACAAAACAAAAAAACTGGAAAAAATAAAAATAGCAACAATAAGTAAAGAAAACAAAAAAACAAAAAAAGTGCCTCCTACTGGGCCCCCACGGCCTGAATATGACTAGAAACCCTACCATGGGCCAGGATTCAGGCCCGCAGGAGGCCCAGTAGGCCCACAGGCAGATAAGTGACTTTAGGCCCGTAAGCCTGCATTTGAGAGGAGCTCGAAGTGGTCAGCGCAGCAGCGCTTATAAACCACTGTCGAGCCCTCTCGGCTAGCGAGGTGGGACTAAACATCCCACCGCACCGCGCCAATTCCAGCACAAGGCCTTTAGTCCCGGTTGGTGCCACCAACTGGGACTAAAGGGGTGCATTGGTACCGGTTCGTGGCACAAACTGGGACCAATGCCCCCGTTTAGTCCCGGTTGGTGCCACCAACCAGGACCAAAGGCCGCCGTTTCCCGCCCTTTGGGCTGCTGAAAAGAGGCCTTTGGTCCCGGTTGGTGGCACCAACCGGGACTAAAGGGGGGCATTGGTCCCGGTTTGTGCCACGAACTGGGACCAAAGCCTTTCCTATATAATCAAACATTTGGAAAATTTTCCCCCACCCGCCATTATTTTCTCCAACGCCGCCAGGCTGCTGCGCTGCTCCTCGATGCCGGCCCCTGCCCCAACGTCGCCGTCGCCTCCCCTAGCCACCCGAGGTCTCCGTCGCCGCCCGCTCGCCATCGCCCGTGCCCTCGCCCGACGCCGTCGCTGCTCGCCGCCCTGCCCCAACGCGCGTCGCGCGCCCTGGCCCGCCCCTGTCATCGCCGTCTCCCTGCCCCGCCGCCTTCCTCGCCGATCGTCGCCCCTGCCTCATCGCCGTCCTCGCCGCCGAACGCGCGCCCCCTGCCCCGTTGCTGTCCTCGCCGCCGAACCCGCGTCCCTGCCCCTCCGTTCGTCCGGCCGGCGCCCCTCCCTTGTTTTCTTCTTCTTATATTACATGCTTGTTTTTTTCAGATTATATATATATGTATATATGTGAGTATATGTATTGTGTATATTGCTTATTTTCAGTTTTTTTCCATATATACGATGGTTTGTATTATGCTTTTTTATAAAAATGTATATATGTTTGTATGTTCTCTGTGTATATATGTTCATATATGCAAAAGTTAGATTTATATATTTAGAAAAGGATTATCTATATATGTTCTCTAATTTAGTACATTTTAGGTTAGTTTCATTTTTAGAAAAGTTTTATATATTTAGGAGAGGAAAAAGGAAAATAATAAGAGGAAAAAGGAGAATAAGAGGAGAGGAAGAAAAGGAAGAGGAGAAGAAGAGGAGAGGAAGAAAAGGAAGAGGAGAAGAAGAAAGGAATAGAGGAGAAGAAGAAAAAATAGAATTTTTTTCTATTTTTTCTTCTTCTCCTCTATTCCTTTCTTATCCTCCTCTTTTTTTTCTTTTTTTTTCTTCGGTCTTCTCCTCTATTCCTTTCTTCTTCTCCTCTTTTTATTTCTTCTTTGTTTTCTTATGTTTTATCGGGTCTGTCGTCGTCCATATACCCCTCCCGATAACTTCAACACGAGGGGGGGGGGTCAATATACCCCCTCCCCGATAATATTATTTTCCCATGTACGTATGTCGTGTCGATATAAACTCCC
>NC_041383.1:709477112-709506222 GCF_002162155.2 Triticum dicoccoides
CCACGTTACTATTATTTTCCCATGTACGTATATCATCGTTGTCGATATAAACCCCTCCCGATAACTTCAACACGTGGGGGGTCGACCCCCTCCCAATAACTTCAACATGTGGGGGGGCGTCGATATACCCCGTCCCCGATACTATTATTTTCCCATGTACGTATGTCGTCATTGTCGATATAAACCCCTCCCGATAACTTCAACATGTGTGTGTGTGTGGGGGGGGGGGGTTGATATACCCCCTCCCCGATAACATTATTTTCCCGTGTATGTATCTCGTCGTTATCGATATTACCCCCTTGAAGCGTTGTCGAGGCCACCCCAAACCCTAGAGAAGCAGCGTCGAGGCCACTAATTAATATGATTCCTTACTGTGATTAGCTAGCTAGTTCTATGTTTGCCACTAATATATCCATATTTGTCATGTTTGAATAATAATTGTCATGTTGTAAATATTTGTAGAAACTACGGACACCCCCTGAGATGAAGCAACAGAAGCGATGTTGGGGGACATAATCGCACAAGGAAGTGATGCCGTCTTCTCGTTTCTGAAGGACACCGATGGTCTGGAAGGACAGGGTGAAGAAGCAGGCTATGATTATGATGGCTCCTTTGACCCAATGCCGGTGCAAGAAGGAGATCGTGAGGACGGCTCCGGTGACCCAATGATGGTGCAAGAAGGAGACCGTGATGATGGCACCAGTGATTGAACCGAGTCTGGCCAGGTATATATATATATATATTAGTTAATTCTGTGTTGACTAGCTAATTGATGCATTCATTGTTTTGGTATATGTACACATATTAATTAACTCTCGTCTTTCTTATTTTTTCTAGCCCTCCGGATCGAGCACAACTTCGGTAAGGAGACGAGGCCCAAAGAAAAAGTTGAGCTCGGATGAAAGGTTTGAGATCAGAGCAATCGCGCGCGACGGCGAACTGATTGAACCCATCCGGACAAAGAATGCATTTGCTGCTCAGTGTGGGGTTCTTGTTAGGGACAAGATCTCGATCAGCATCAACCAATGGTATAAGCCTAAGAACGAAGGCCCTGAGGTGTCTTATGTCAATGATATGCAGAAAGATGATCTTTGGACTGAGCTGAAGGCAAATTTCACCCTACCGCCATAGGAGGATCCGGAGAAGCCAGTTATAGAGCAATTAATCAAGTCTTTCCCTCTTAAGAAGATGGCAGGCCTATTCAGGAAGTGGAGGAAAGAACTGAAAAAGTTTGTCGACAAAGAAGAGACACCAGAATTCATCGACAAATATGAGAAAATCAGAGATCACTAGCCCGCATTTGTGGCCCACAAGACATCGGAAAAGAGTAAGAAGATGTTGGCGACAAACAAGCAAAATGCTGCGAAGAAGAAGTTTCACCATCGCACGGGGTCAGGTGGCTACCTCAAAGCCCAGCCTAAGTGGGCCAAGGCTGAGAATGATCTGCTTGATAAAGGGATCGAACCAGAGACAGTGAACTAGCCAGACCATTGCCGGACTTGGTTCTTCGGGGCTGGTGGAACCTTGGACCCTGTATCAGAGAAGTGCCATTGGACGGATGAGCAACTGAAAATACCAGTCAAGAGGCTTCGGCACTATATCGATGCAACGCAGCAAGGGACGTTCGTTCCAGACAGGGAGAACGACAAGCTCACAATGGCCCTCGGGAATCCTGAGCACCCTGGACGGACACGAGGCATGCCAGGCTCCATTCCGTGGAAGGTTGGTTTTCCGGACGCAGGCGGTTACAAATGCCAGGAGAGGAGGAATAAAGTGGAGCATAGCCAACTGCAGGCGCTGCAGGCAAGGGTACAAGGGCTAGAGGAACGAGAAACAGATCACAGCAAACGACCTGCCGAAGCTTCCCTCGAAGCTACCCCGCCATCTTAGCGGAGAAGCAGCGTGGCTTCCACCGAGCTGCTTTAGCCGGAGCATGTCTTGATGGCTCCTGCTAGCTACCCCGTGGATTTTTATCACGGAGTCTCAAAATTGCCACCTTATGATGCAATGACAGAACTTAAAAGTCAAGGCGGCTGTCAGCCAAGTTCGACCTTCTGAACTCGGCGCAACTTTTCACTGTCGTCCGATTGCAGAAGGATATGCTAGGGTGACGGTGGACGAAATAACGGAGGGATTTGAGGACCTCCAGCTTGACCACCCTACCAGTGAAGGGGAGACTCGGCTGGGTTCTGCTCTGAAGACTCCATGCCTATGGCGGAAGGAGTTCATCAAGCTTCCGAACTGGACGCCTCCTCCTCCTCCGGCGAGTCAGGGCACTCCGCCTCCTCCACCGCCTCCTCCTCAGGCAAGTGACGATCAGGGCACTCGGCCTCCTTCTCCGGCGCGTGGCAGCACTCCGCCTCCTTCCCCGCCTGCGCCGGCGCGCCCGAGCAGCCTGCAGCCTCCTCCTTCTCCGCCTCACCAGCAAGGGCGGAAGAGAACCGCCGCCGCCCTGGCTGCTCCGGCGCGTCGTAGTCCTTCTCCTCCGCCTTGTAAGCAAGCATGAAAGAAAATAGACGCTGCAGCCGCTCCATCTGCTCCGGCGTCTAGCAGTACAGCCAGCAGAGGCGGGAGGTAATACAGATACGGTCCTTCTCTCAAGCCTCTAGAGAAGTTACCGTACGAGAGGACCGAGGAGGAAAACGCGAAGATCATGCGGACCGAAGTGGAGGACTTCTTTAAAGGGTTGAAAGCAAACAGACATCCACCTCCGGAGGAGAAGGTAGATCCGGTGAAAGCAAAGCACACTATCGATGCCCTGAGGAAACCACCAATGTCTCAGCCGAGAACCAACTATGAGCGCATTACTGAACAGGCATATCTCGCAGCGGAGCGGTCGAGAAGTACTGACAGTGATCAAAGGTTAAAAGAACGAGCAGCTGCGAAAAAATTGCCCAGCTTGGCGAACAAGCAAATCAATCGTGCCCCCTGCTCAATGTGTCTAGCGGCGACATCGTCGCTAATGCTCTGGGGACGGTGCCCGGTTATATCAATCTTGCAAATTACCTGCCTGACAATGTAAATTTTGATTTCATGGAGGTGGACGAACACAGATACGAGTACGGGAAGCCTCTCGTCAAAGATGAAAAATCTCTAACAACGATGATGCGAAGATTCCATAATTGGTACATGAAAACCTGCAGAGAGTCTGGGGGGACGAATACTTTGTTTCTGAGAATTAAAGAGGAGCACGACCTCGTTGGAACTGATCTGTTGCCTGTTCCATTTGAGGAGTTCTTTGAGTTCTTCAATCAAAAGGCCCTCGATAAATTAACGGTCTTTTGCTACTGTTTGCAAGTACTATTTCTGTCATTAAGTCTCTATATATAGCTCAGCTCTTTCATTGCATGTATTTATAATTAATTATCCTCACTATATTATGCAGATTGAAGATCGTCGAGTGCAAAAAACAAGAAATGTATGATATTGGGTTCATTAACACAAATATCATAGATGAAATTCAGGTTAAAAAGCACGCCGAAGAGGCCGAGCCTAACTTGCTACAATCATTGATAAAAAATCAAAACAAAGATTTAATACTCTTTCCTTAAAACTTCAAGTGAGTGTTACTGCCATGTGCATATTCGGTTTCCCTTATTACTCGAGCGAGGTTATAGTAATGTAATTGATGAGTTATGCATGCGTGCGCAGCTTCCACTATGTTCTTCTAGAGATTAAGCTTGAGCAGGGACTAGTAACCGTCTTAGACTCGAGACGAAAAGATCCCGAAACCTATGCGGACATGACTAAAATGCTCAACAAGTAAGTTCAATGGATCATTATCGCACCATATCGGCAACTTTTTGTTCATTTCCTGATATCTCAAGTAATAATAATTATTTTCTTTGTCTTGCAGGTTTTGGAAACAGTTCACCGCAGAAGCTCCGGGACTGCCGAAGGAGCTGCGATATACATACCCGAAAGTAAGTACTACTAGCTAGCTAGTTGCGTGCATCTCCTGTTGATTCTATAGCTATACTTTCATCAATGCCATTTATAATGCTTCATTATACGTTTTGACCTCTATTTCTCGTAAAGTGCTTGTGGCAGGAACAAGGGAATAATTACTGTGGATACTACGTGTGTGAGTTCATCTACAACGCGACTTTGAAAAATAAGCGGGGCTACTCTAAAAGACAATATGAAGTGCGTAAGCAATAATATTCACAATTTCATTTTATTACAGCATCATTTCTGTTGAGTTTCATTCATATATATGTATTAACCCCCTTCTTCAAATTAGACGTGGCAGATGCGGAATGAACTCCTACCACAAGATCGCATGAAAGCAATTCAAGAGGAATTGGCGGGATTCTTTCTTGACCACGTCATCAATAAAGCCGGAGAATACCATGTGGAAGTTTATTTCAATTGCTAGGGGATTGTAAGAGATCTTACATATTGTATATGTATGTAGCCAGTAGCGTCGGATAGATAATATGAAAACTTGTTGTTCGACCAATCTCTCGGAGAAGGAGAGGTCGATCGATCACTTCTCTTGGTATGCATGACGAACTTCTGTACTTAATGGTTTCCTTCATTTTCTTACTAGCTAGCGTGTCGAGGGCCTCTCTATGTATAGTATGTAGCGTCGTTAACCCCCCAAAACCCCCAACCCCCCCCTTTCAAAAAAAACAATAACCACAGCCTATTGGTCCTGGTTGGTGCCACCAACCGGGACCAAAGGCCCTCCTGCGTGGGCTTGGCGCACCGGCCACGTGGAGGCCCATCTGTCCCGGTTCTGGACTGAACCGGGACTAAAGGGCCAGGGCATTAGTAACGACCCTTTAGTCCCGGCTCAGGAACCGGGACAAAAGGCCCTTACCAACCGGGACTAATGGTGGTTTATCTACTAGTGCTAGGTTAGCTCCAAAATGACCCATCTTACCTAGATTTGCTCTAAAATGACGCATTTTACCCAAGTTGGCTCTAAAATGGCCCATTTTACCTATATTAGCTCATAAATGATCCATTTCACCTAAGTTAGCTCACAAACGATCCATTTTACCTAGGTTAGCTTCAAAATGACCCATCACACCTAGGTTAGCTCTAAAATGATGCTTTTTATCTAAGTTAGCTCATAAATGATCCATTTCACCTAGGTTAGCTCATAAACGATCCATTTCACCTAAGTTAGCTAAAAAACGATCCATTTCACCTAAGTTAGCTCCAAAATGACCCATCTTACCTATGTTAGCTCCAAAATGACCCATCACACCTAGGTTAGCTCTAAAATGATACTTTTTACTAAGTTAGCTCATAAACGATCCATTTCATTGAAGTTAGCTAAAAAATGATCCATTTCACCTAAATTAGCTCATAAATGATCCATTTCACCTAAGTTAGCTCATAAACGATCCATTTCAACTAAGTTAGCTCATAAATGATCCATTTCACCTAAGTTAGCTCAAAAACAATCCATTTCACCTAAATTAGCTCATAAACGATCCATTTCACCTTAGTTAGCTCATAAATGATCCATTTAAACTAAGTTAGCTCATAAATGATCCATTTCACCTAAGTTAGCTCATAAATGATCCATTTCACCTAAGTTAGCTCATAAACGATCCATTTCACCTTAGTTAGCTCATAAACGACCCATTTCAACTTAGTTAGCTCATAAACGATCCATTTCAACTCAGTTAGCTCATATATGATCCATTTCACCTAAGTTAGCTCATAAATGACATATACTTCTTGTTCTAGTGTTCTTCTTCTAGTCACCTTTTACTAACTTTCTTATTTGCCATTTTACAGATTTCATTCACTTCACGGAAGCTAGCTTGCTATGATGGAGTGCTTGTTTTTTATTTCATTCTCTTCAAGTATTTTTCTAGCTTGCTATGATGGAACTTGCTATCTTGATGAAACTTTGTATTGTAATATGTATGGATGGAACAATGTGTATGTGCAACTTGCTATGTATGAATGGATGGAACTATAAAGGTATGTACGATGAAACTTATGTGCTGGATATGTCATATGTTTCCTGTTAAATAGCCCTACGATATATATACATATATATATATACATACATATATATATATATATGTCATATATATTTGCTGTGAAAATTGTTGATTAAAAAGAAAAAAGAAAAAAGAGGCAATGCAGGATCTTTGCCGTCAGCCACTGATGGCAAAGCCACCTTTGCCGACAGCTGCGGACGGCAAAGGCACCTTTGCCAACAGCCGCGGACGGCAAAGAAGACACGCGACGACCACCTGTGCCTCGTGGGGGCTGACCCATTTGGTCAGTTTGCGTACAGCGGCGGACGGCAAAGGCTTTGCTTATAATGGCAGACGACAAAGAATAGCCAAATTTGCCTACAGCGGCGGACGGCAAAGGCCTGTCGTGCAATGACGTCTAGCTGACGTCATCTGGCGGACGACAAACGCCAGATTATTTTTGCCGTCAGCAGCGAACGACAAAGGCTGCCGTTAGCCATCTAACGGACGAACATCGTATTTATTGCCGTCTGCTTTCTTTGCCGTCCGCTGCTGATGGCAAAGGACCCTTTGCCGTCAGCCTCAGAAAGTAGACGGCAAAGTAGCTCTTTGCTGATCTAATCTTTGCCGGAGTCATTTTCTGTCCGTGGCAGACGACAAAGGCCTTTGCCATCCGCCGTCCCTGCCTTTGCCATCTGCCGTGGCAGATGGCAAAGTAGCTGATTCCTATAGTTTCCTCGTTGGGTTCGACACTCTTACTTATCAAAAGGACTACGATAGACCCCCTATACTTGTGGGTCATCAAATTGCATCTGACATAATTATCCATCATTGATCCATTGCCTACGAGCTTTTCACATATTGATCTCTGCTTAGTTACTTCTCTGTTGCCACTGTTACGATTACTATAAAACTGCTACTATTACTTTTGCCACCATTACCGTTACTTCCATACTACTTTGCTACTAAATACTTTGCTGCAAATATTAAGTCTTTCAGGTGTGGTTGAATTGACAACTAAGCTGCTAATACTTGAGAATATTCTTTGGCTCCCCTTGTGTCGAATCAATAAATTTGGGTTGAATACTCTACCCTCGAAAACTGTTGCGATCCCCTATACTTGTGGGTTATCAAGACTCTTTTCTGTCACCATTGCCGGGGAGTATATCTCTATTCTTTGAGTCACTTGGGATTTATATCTGTTGATCACTATGAGGAATTTGAAAGATGAAAGAACCAAGATTTTCCCCTCAAATACGAGGGGAGGTAAGGAACTGCCATCTAGCCCTGCACTTGATTCACCTTCTGTTTTGAGTAAACTTGTGACACCTACACCTGCTATTGATTATGATATGTCGCATGTTATTGATGATGCCACTTCTGCTATGCATGATGCTTATGATGATACTACTTCTCTGCTTGATAATAATGCGCCATTAGGTGAATTTCTTGATGAACAACTTGCTAGGGTTAGAGAAAATGAAATTACTAAAACTAATGATATTAATCAAAGTGATGATGAAGATTCTCCCCCTAGATATGAATTGCCTGTTGTGCCTGAGGGTTATGTTATGGATGAAGAAACTGCTAGAGACCTTTTTGCTTGCAATGATAGATATGATCTTAAGAAACTCTTAGCTAAGTTGAAAGAAAGTCTCTGAATGCTAGAATGAAATATGACCCTGCTTTTGCTACTTCACCTATCTGTGTTACTAATAAGGATTATGATTTCTCTGTCGATCCTGAGTTAATTACTTTGGTTGAATCTGATCCTTTTTATGGCTATGAATATAAAACCATGTGGCACATCTTACTAAATTGAATGATATAGCCACCCTATTTACTCATGAGGAATTTTTTTGCTATTATTATATCCTTAAATTGTTTCCTTTCTCATTAAAGGGTGATGCTAAGATATGGTTTAATTCTCTCGCTCCTGGTTGTGTGTGTAGTCCCCAGGATGTGATTTATTACTTCTCCGCAAAATATTTCCCCGCTCATAAGAAACAAGCTGCCTTAAGGGAAATGTTTAATTTTGTGCAAATTGAAAAAGAGAGTCTCCCAGAAGCTTGGGGGAGTCTTCTTCGATTACTTAATGCTTTGCCTGACCATTCTCTCAAGAAAAATGAAATACTTGATATCTTTTATAATGTACTAACCGATGCTTCTAGAGACCACCTGGATAGTTGTGCTAGTTGTGTTTTTAGGGAAAGAACTGCTGAGCAAGCTGAATTGCTATTGAATAATATACTGAGCACTGATAATGATTGGACACTTCGTGAACCAACTCCTAAGTCAACTCCGAAGAAAAGGGGTATTCTATTTCTCAGTCCTGAAGATATGCAAGAGGCAAAGAAATCTATGAAAGAAAAATGTATTAAAGCTGAAGATGTTAAGAATTTACCACTATTGAACAAATACATGGTCTTGATAACCCGAGATAGGTAGTAAAGGTAAATTCTCTCTATAGATTTGATGAAGGTGCTATTCCTCGTAATAAGTCTGCTAGCCATTGCTTGGATGAGTTTGATAACTTCATTGTTAAACAAGAAAACTACAATGCTTATGTTGGTAGACAACTGAAACGTAATGCTTATATGGTTGAACACTTGAGTGGTTATATGTCTAGAGTTAAAGGTGATCTTAAGCTTATTAGTAAACATGCTTCCATGGTTACCACTCAAGTAGAACAAGTACTGAAGGCACAAGATGATTTGCTCAATGAATTAAATAATAAGAATAATGATAATGCTGTTAGAGTTATGACTAGAGGTGGTAGAATGACCCAGGAACCTTTGTATCCTGAGGGCCATCCTAAGAGAGTTGAGCAAGATTCTCAAATAACTAATATTGATGCACCTAGTCCTTCTAAGAAAAAGAAAAAGAAAAATGATAGAGCTATGCATGCTTCTAGTGAACCGGTTATAGACACACCTGAGAATCCCAATGATATCTCTATATCTGATGCTGAAACACAATCTGGTAATGAACATGAACCTAGTGATAATGCCAATGACGATGTTCATGTTGATGCTCAACCTAGTAATAACAATGATGTAGAGGTTGAACCTGTTGTTGATCTTGATAACCCACAATCAAAGAATCAACATAATGATAAGAGAGACTTCATGGCTAGGAAGCACGGTAAAGAAAGAGAACCATGGGTTCAGAAACCCATGCCTTTTCCTCCTAAGCCATCCAAGAAAAAGGATGATGAGGATTTTGAGCGCTTTGCTGAAATGATTAGACCTATCTTTTTGCTATGCGTTTGACTGATATGCTTAAAATGAATCCTTATGCTAAGTATATGAAAGATATTGTTACAAACAAAATAAAGATACCAGAAGCTGAAATTTCCACCATGCTTGCTAATTACACTTTTAAGGGTGGAATACCAAAGAAACTTGGAGATCCAAGAGTACCAACTATACCATGCTCCTTTAAAAGAAACTATGTTAAAACTGCTTTATGTGATCCTGGAGCATGTGTTAGTGTTATGCCTCTCTCTTTAGATCGTAGACTTGATTTGAATAAGTTGACACCTACTGAAATCTCTTTACAAATGGCCGATAAATCAACTGCCATACCCGTCGGTATTTGTGAGGATGTGCCTGTTGTGGTTGCAAATATTACTATTTTAACGAACTTTGTCATTCTTGATATTCCCGAGGACGACAGTATGTCGATCATCCTTGGTAGACCTTTTCTAAATACTGCAGGGGCTGTTATTGATTGCCACAAAGGCAATGTCACTTTTCATGTTAATGGTAATGAGCATACGGTACACTTTCCGAAGAAACAACCTCAAGTTCATAGTATCAATTCTATTGGGAAAATTTCAACGATTACTATTGAAGGTTTTGAATTCCCTCTTCCTACCGTCAAAAGGAAATATGACATTTTTATTGTTGGGGACATGCATATCCCCGTTGAGGTAATCTAGTGTTATTCAAAAATTCTCCGGTTCCATGTTATTCGGAAGAAGTTTGTTAACAAGACTTGATCAACCTTGTTAGTGGATTCCTTTTGATGAGCATGAGATGGATGAAGTTAGAAAGCACAACCTTCTGTATCCTCATTTTACTTTGTGTTATTTAGAAATAAAGTAAAAATAGTATTTTCTGTCTTTTTTCTGAATTATGCATGCAATAAAAAAATACCCCGAAAATAAAAGTTCTCCAAATGCCCTGAAAATGGAGTATGGTTTTTTTAGAATATTTAAGAATTTCTGGCACTTAGAACACATCAGGGGACCCATCATTTGGACACGAGGGTACTGGGCGTGGCCACACCCCTGGGGCGCGCCCCCGCCTCGTGGGCCCCACGTGGATCCCCTCCACTTATTCGAGCACCCATACACTTCGTCTTCCTCCAAAAAAAATCATCCCGTAGCTCAAACCCGTGTTCTAGCTCGTTTTGCTGCCATTTTTGATCTCCTTTCTCAAAGTTCCATTCACAAAACTGCTTTGGGGGATTGTTCTTGGTATGTGACTTCTCCAATGGTCCAATTAGTTTTTGTTCTAGTGCTTTATTTATTACAAATTTTTGCTGCTGAGGTGACCCTGTTCTTGGGCTTTGATATGTCTCCAACGTATCTACAATTTTTGATTGTTCCATGCTATTATATTACCCGTTTTGGATGTTTATGGGCTTTACTTTACACTTTTATATCATTTTTGGGACTAACCTACTAGCCGGAGGCCCAGCCCGAATTGCTGTTTTTTTGCATATTTCAGTGTTTCAAAGAAAAGGAATATCAAACAGAGTCCAAACGGAATGAAACCTTCGGGAGTGATCTTTTCGGAACAAACGCAATCCAGGAGACTTGGAGTGGACGTCAAGCAGCAAACGAGGCGGCCACGAGGGTGCCCGGCATGCCCTAAGGGGGTGGGGGCACCGCCCACCCTCGTGGGCCCCTCGTGGCTCAACCGACATACTCCTTCCTCCTATATATATATGTATATCCACGTACCCTGAAAACATCCAGGAGCACCACGAAAAACTATTTCCACCGCCGCAACCTTCTGTATCCGTGAGATCCCATCTTGGAGCCTTCGCCGGCGCTCCGCCAGAGGGGGAATCGACCACGGACAATCTCTAGATCATCTCCAAGGCCTCTCCAATGAGTTATGAGTAGTTTACCATAGACCTTCGGGTCCATAGTTATTAGCTAGATGGGCTTCTTCTCTCTCTTTGAATCTCAATACAAAGTTCCCCTCGATCTTCTTGGAGATCTATTCGATGTAACTCTTTTGCGGTGTGTTTGTCGAGATCCGATGAATTGTGGGTTTACGATCAAGTTTATCTATGAGAAATATTTGAATCTCCTCTGAATTCTTGTATGTGTGATTAATTATCTTTGCAAGTCTCTTCGAATTGTCAGTTTGGTTTGGCCTACTAGATTGATCTTTCTTGCAATGAGAGAAGTGCTTAGCTTTGGGTTCAATCTTGCGGTGCCCTTTCCCAGTGACAGCAGGGGCAGCAAGGCACGTATTGTATTGTTGCCATCGAGGATAAAAAGATGGGGTTTATATCATATTGCATGAGTTTATCCCTCTACATCATGTCATCTTTCTTAATGCGTTACTCTGTTCTTCATGAACTTAATACTCTAGATGCAGGCAGGAGTCGGTCGATGTGTGGAGTAATAGTAGTAGATGCAGAATCATTTCGATCTACTTGTTGCGGACGTGATGCCTATATACATGATCATGCCTAGATACTCTCATAACTATGCACTTTTCTATCAATTGCTCGACGGTAATTTGTTCACCCACCGTAATACTTATGCTATCTTGAGAGAAGCCACTAGTGAAACCTATGGCCCCGGGTCTATCTTTTATCATATAGGTTTTCAATCTACCTTTATTTGCATCTTTTACTTTTCAATCTATATCATAAAAATAACAAAAATATTTATCTTATCTTATTATCTCTATCAGATCTCACTTTCGCAAGTTACCATGAAGGGATTGACAATCCCTTTATCACGTTGGTTGCGAGGTTCTTGTTTGTTTGTGTAGGTGCGTGGGACTTTTGAGGAGCCTCCTACTAGATTGATACCTTGGTTCTCAAAAACTGAGGGAAATACTTATGCTACTTTGCTGCATCACCCTTTCCTCTTCAAGGGAAAACCAATGCAGTGCTCAGGCTTGCATGTCAAATTTATATGGTCCAAAGTAGTTTTAATGCATGATATAGCCTCTAGGCACTTATGGGAGTAGTTGCTATCAATTTTGTTGAGTTTGGTTCACTTTTATTTTGAGTCACTAAAATTTTCAGAAAATTTTCAGAGGAAGAAAAATGTTTAGGAAAATGTACGATGGTGGTTCTTCAAGGAAGCAAGAACTAAGGCTCGCGATACGTGAGCCGAACCTTGAACCACCAAGGGAAGCACAAGTGCGGCCTTGTGAATGGCCGTCGGAAGAGTTTCTGGTTCAAGCAGGCTTCAAGGATGAATTTGATGCATATGTACGTAATGCTGATCTTGAGGACTTCGTATCAGATAAGTGCCGGCAATACTATTACCTAACTGGTTCCTTTGTGAGGAGGTTTAAATTTTCATCCACGCGCAACACTCACACTGTTTTATTTGATCTCTGTGATAAATCTTATACCATGGACCTTGAAGATTTTAACACTACTTGTACAATTCCATAGTGGGGCAACTTTAGTGAACCCCGCAAATCTAAATATAAAGATTTTCTTGCTAGTATCACTGTGGGAGAAACTAGAGAGATCACACAAGCTACCATAGGGAGCATTCATTTCCCTTCCATACATTACTTTGCTCTCTTTATAGGTAGACACATTAACGGTAAAGATGAACTTTGTCACATGTGCGTCCCAGATCTTAGTGTCCTCAAGAGTGCGGTATTAGGTGATAAACAATATAACTTGGGGGGCCATTGTTGCACGGAGGTTACATCTTAATGGTAAAAGTGGATATTTGTTTGGTGGGATTTTTGCAACTCGTTTAGCTAATTATCTTGGTGTACCCATAAATGGAAATGATATTGAGTTGCCACTTGCTTATCTAGATTATAATGCTATGGTTCACCATCAGTTTCTTGAGAGGAACGAACAGTTCCTCCAGTACCGACTAATCTTTGACAGACGGCGTACTGTCCATATTACTCTCCCTGCTCCTACTTTCTTTAACTTTCAGGCAAATAGGAGATATTTTATAACCAGGGAGGAAGCAAATTAATGAATATGAGAGGAGGATGGAGGCAGCTCGCCTCCAGGCTGCAGCTCTCCAGGCAGTAGCTGCTGCATCTCAGTACAACCCCGACTACGACTTCGGATATCTGCCAGGCCAGCCGTAGCCATAGACCAACTTAGGCCAAAAGCCTAATCTTGGGGAGTACGTATTTTTCACCGACATTACATTTATGTTCATACACTCATTCTAGTTGTCGGTGTTCATACTTTTTCATTGTATTATCCATGCTAGCTTATTTTATTTTCTTGCTTTCTTCTTGTGTGTTTGAAAAACCTTAAGAAAAACCAAAAAAAATTAGTTGTAGCTTTTAGCTAGTTTACTTTCCATGCTTGTAGTAGTAGTAAACTAAAGAAAAACCAAAAAAAATTCTCGTTCTTCTTTTGCTTGTTGGGAGCTTTCCTGTGTAAATAGTTTTCTTTTTCTTTGTATTTATTTTCTTTTCTTTGGGGGTCGAGAGGAGAAGACCACGATGAAAATGTTGAGTGGCTCTCATATGCATTATTGTTGATCTAACCAAGAGCCCATATTACCCTGTCTTCTCCTTTAAATTAAATGCTTGCAGATTCCAGCTTAGTCCGATGCACATGCACTATTATGATTATCCACACTGTTCAGTCGTGCGAGTGAAAGGCAATAATGACGATATATGATGGATTGATTGAGATAAGAGAAGCTGGTATGAACTCGACCTATCTTGTTCTTGGAAATATGATTAGTTCATCGTTCCTGATTCAGCCTATTATGAATGAAACATGCTTGCAATGACAATTAGAGAATATAGTTACTCATGCCATGCTTAATTAGCTAGGAGTTTATAATGGTTTGTCTTGCATGCCAACATGCTATTAAAATGGTTGTGATGTGGTATGGTAGGGTGGTATCCTCCTTTGAATGATTCGAGTGGCTTGACTTGACACATGTTCACGCATGTAGTTGAAACAAAATCAACATAGCCTCCATGATATTTATGTTCATGGTGACTTATATCCTACTCATGCTTGCACTCATTGTTGGTTAATCTTAATGCATGTTCATGACTGTTGTCTCTCTCTAGTTGGTCGCTTCATAGTCTCTTTCTAGCCTTCACTCATACTAAGCGGGAATACTGCTTGTGCATCCACTTCCATAAACCCCAAAGTTATTCCACATGAGTCCATCATACCTTCCTATATGCGGTATTTACCTGCCGTTCCAAGTAAATTTGTATGTGCCAAGCTCTAAACCTTCAAATGAAATTCTGTTTTGTATGCTCGAATAGCTCATGTATCAACTTGGGTTGTCTATATCTTTCATGTTAGGTGGGTTATTCTCACGATAAGTGGACTTCGCTCATCATTCATGAGAAAATGGCCGGTAACCGGGATGCCCAGTCCCATTCTCAAATCAAATCAAAATAATTGCAAAGAAAACTCCCCCAAGATTGTTTTTAGTTGGACGGTACCCGTTGTTTTGGGCTAGCCATGGAATGTGCTAGTTGGTGGTGGGGGAGTATAAACTTTACCATTTTGTTTGGGAACTGCCTATAATGTATGTAGCATGGAAGATATCGATATCTCTTGGTTGTTATGTTGACAATGAAAGTATGCCACTCAAAATATTATTTATCTCTGTTTCAGAACTCAAGCTCTGGCACCTCTGCAAATCCCCACTTCGCTATGTGAAGGGCCTATCTATTCACCTTTTTGTTGAGTCATCATCCGCTTATTAAAAAGCACCAATTGGAGAGCACCGCTGTCATTTACATGCATTGTTATTAATTTACATTGAGTATGACAGTGACTGGATCTCTTTTGCCATAAATTACAATGTCCTTGCTCTTCATGGGTGCTCTGCATTTATGTTTTGCGGTCTCAGAAAGGGCTAGCGAGATACTATCTTGTTATATCATATTATGATTGTTTTGAGAAAGTGTTGTCATCCAAGATTTATTATTATTGCTCGCTAGTTGATTATGCCATTGATATGAGTAAACATGAGACCTAAATGTTATTGTGAATATGGTTAGTTCATAACTTTTGCTGAAAACTTGAATGCTGGCTTTACATATTCCCAACAACAAGATCAAACAGAGTTTGTAAAAGTTTTTCTTTATCACTTTTAGTTTGTCAACTAAATTGCTTGAGGACAAGCAAAGGTTTAAGCTTGGGGGAGTTGATACGTCTCCGATGTATCTAATTTTCCAAACACTTTTGCCCTTGTTTTGGACTCTAACTTGCATGCTTTTAATGGAACTAACCTAGACTGACGCTGTTTTCAGCAGAACTACCATGGTGTTATTTTTGTGCAGAAATAAAAGTTCTCGGAATGACCTGAAACTCCACGGAGTCACGTTTTGGAATTAATGAAAAATATTGGCGAAAGAATCAATGTAAGGGGGCCCACACCCTGTCCACGAGGGTGCAGGGCGTGCCCACCCCCTGGGGCGTGCCCCTGCCTCGTGGGCCCCCTGGACCTCCACCGACCTCAACTCCAACTCCATATATTCATGTTCTGGGATAAAAAAATCAGAGAGAAGGATTCACCACGTTTTATGATATGGAGCCGCCGCCAAGCCCTAATCTTCCTCGGGAGGGCTGATTTGGAGTCCATTCGGGCTCCGGAGAGGGGAAACCATCGCCATCGTCATCATCAACCATCCTCCATCACCAATTTCATGATGCTCACCGCCGTGCATGAGTAATCCCATCATAGGCTTGCTGGACGGTGATGGGTTGGATGAGATTTACCATGTAATCGAGTTAGTTTTGTTAGGGTTTGATCCCTAGTATCCATTATGTTCTAAGATTGATGTTGCTATGACTTTGCCATGCTTAATGCTTGTCACTAGGGCCCGAGTGCCATGATTTCAGATCTGAACCTATTATGTTTTCATGAATATATGAGTGTTCTTGATCCTATCTTGCAAGTCAATAGTCACCTACTACGTGTTATGATCTGGCAAACCCCAGAGTGATAATAGCCGGGACACCTCCTGTTGATGACCGTAGTTTGAGGAGTTCATTTATTCACTAAGTGCTAATGCTTTGGTCCGGTACTCTACTAAAAGGAGGCCTTAATATCCCTTAGTTTCCAATAGGACCCCGCTGCCATGGGACGGTAGGACAAAAGATGTCATGCAAGTTATTTTCCATAAGCACGTATGACTATATCCGGAATACATGCCTACATTACATCGATGAATTGGAGCTAGTTCTGTGTCACCCTATGTTATAACTGTTGCACGATGAATTGAATCAGACATAATTATCCATCATTGATCCATTGCCTACGAGCTTTTCACATATTGATCTCTGCTTAGTTACTTCTCCGTTGCCACTGTTGCGATTACTACAAAACTGCTACTATTACTTTTGCCACCGTTACCGTTACTTCCATACTACTTTGCTACTAAATACTTTGCTGCACATATTAAGTCTTTCAGGTGTGGTTGAATTGACTCAGCTGCTAATACTTGAGAATATTCTTTGGCTCCCCTTGTGTCGAATCAATAAATTTGGGTTGAATACTCTACCCTCGAAAATTGTTGCGATCCCCTATACTTGTGGGTTATCACCCCTCCTCCCTCCATCTCTCCTAAACCCTAAACTGTTTTTACTGTTCTTGAATAATGTAGTTTTTTTAATTGTTTTTAGTAAGTGTTTAATATAATTAGTAAGAAATTTACTTATTTTTATTTATAGTAAGTGCTTAGTTGAACTAGTTGAATTAATAGAACAAGTTTATTTTTAGTAAGAAAATTTAGGTATATGAGATTTGATGATCTAATTAAAATTTTACTATAGAACTAGTTTATTTTTAGTAAGAAAATTAATAGAACTAGTTTATTTTTAGTAAGTGCTTAGCTGAACTAGTTGAATTAATAGAACTAGTTGAATTTATGTCATTATCACTTTGTCATCAAAGAATGCTATATGAGATTTGATGATCTAATTAAAATTTTACTCAGTGGAATATGCAGGCTTTGTAGAGTCATGTATCCTTGAAGTGATCGTCATCCGAGCTACCTCTACTTCCTGTACACCCGAGTCGGTGAGCTAAAAGTCCACCTCCTCCTTCTCCACTCCTTGGTGTTGGATATAGTAGAATTAGGGTATTTAGTTATGCTTCTTAACCAAATGAAATGTTCGGGGTTATAACATATATTGAAATGTTTTTGTCGACATTGAACCATTGAAATGCAATGAGCACCAATTTATGCTCATGTGTGAAGTGTTGATTCATTTCCGAGTGGCCTATGTTTTGCTGGAGTGTTGATTCATTTCCGCTCCGGCAAATTTCAGGCGCTCGATATGCCCTTTTTCAGCAAAGGTCATGCCAGATTTTTCCGTGAATTTAAGCATGACTTGTGCTAGAATATGTAGGAAATATCGAGTGCCACGGATTTTCTAGAAAGATAATTAAACGACATTTCGAGTTGACTTTAAGTCTGTCGGGACTCCACCATATATGAGAGGACAAAGAATACCGACTGTTGTCATGGGGGTAGCTTCTCCTTCGTCCCCGTGTGCTAGACAATTTGGTGTAATGCACTCGGGAACGAAAGGAGGAGCTACCATCACCGATGGTCGAATATATACACCACGTGAGCTGAGAGTTTTCAAGAAAATACTCGACAGACCGATAGACAACCCATGATGAATAATAATGATCTAATTTAGTTTTTGTAGTACATATATTTAATTGTACAAGTTTAATCTTTGAATTATGAACATAGGAAATGTCGTTGATGTCGTCGTTGGACGATGAAAGAATCCCGACGGAGTGCGACCGGTGCGGTGACGACCGGGGTCTGTGCGATAGGCCTCACCTAGTAGAAGGTCGGCCCTTGAACATTAAGCTTCAGGAGACCTTCGATGTTCAAACGGTACGCAACGACGACAAGTGTTTTGTTCATAATTAAGCACGACTTCTGCTTCTTCAACGTGTAATTTTCGTCTTTTATAATTCGACTAGCTTATCCCATACCATGCAAGACGCTATGTCTTGGAGAGGATGGATTTTGAAGATCATGAAATTAGGAAAACAAAGATAATTCACCTAAGGACCCATCATGGTATGGATTTTGATGTAAATCTATACAATTCTGAGAGCGTAACCCATTTTGGTTACTCGAATTGGGAAGCACTTTGCAAGATGTATGATTTTCATGAGGGCATGCTTGTGACCACGAATCATGGTGATCTTGCCATCGGCGAAGACAATATGGACATTTGGGTCCTTGTTGATATGCTTCCAATTCTACCGCTATGTGAGTTTATCAAACATAGTTATTAAGTAATTTATATTATTTATTTCAAAATAGTTGACAACTTATTTCCATTGATAGCTTATTTTCATTCTTCAAAGAATATGCGGAAGATGGTAGACAAAACCTACTACAACGATGGCTCAGAATTAACTTATCAGGAGAAAAATCATCCGATTTCATTTATTAATGATTTTGAGAATTACAATATCTATTATCAAACTCCTGCACATTATGGTCAATACGTGCCACTAGTGCACGTGTTGAACTATGGTAACATCCATGGAGATGTCATGGTAAGATTTTTTACTATTACGACATCGTGCATCTTTTGCATAAATTCTTCTAAAACTCAACTACATTGCTAATTACGAAGTTATTACTATGTTTTTCAACAGAAAATACCAAAGGATTGTGTGCGTCATCTGATGTTTCTGAAAGTTCACCTTGATGTTATGAACTTACGACCAGGTCATCCTACGCATCACTGCTGTTCATACCGGATTTCTAAAACAGATGAAGGCATGACAATCAAGGATTGAAAAAAAATGTGTGGTAAATCGTAGGGAGCTACTTGGAAGCAACATTATGCGAAGCGCAAGAATTGGAGACAGGATAATCTCCATTCTCCATAATGGAGAGTCAGTGCCTATCTTGTTTTATGCTATTTTACCTAAGAGAGGGTAGTAGGTCCAATGAGAGAGGAGTGGGTCCTAGGTACAATGTGTTAGAGTTGATGATGATGAGGAGGAGTTGTGATTATGACTAGTGACCAACTTGCTATATGATGTCTCATTGATGAAAATGATGATCATGAGGAGTTGTTATATGACAATGATGTATTACGATGATAAGTTGTTAATGATATGGTGGTGATGATGATGATGATGATGATGATGATGATGATGATGATGATGATGATGATGATTTATTATATCATTGGGTGAAAGAACCGTGGACTAGTTTCAAGTGGATGGATCCATCCACTTGAAACTAGTCCGTGGTTCTTTCACCCAGTGATGTAATAACTCATTATGATGTAAAAACGATCTCTAAATTGCTACTGTATGAAAACTTGTATAATGGTGTATGAATACGACATAAAATAAAAAAGAAATAGAATACACAATAATAGTAGTAGCGCGGGCACAGAGGTGCGCTGCTAGTACTTACTAGTAGCGCTTTATAAAAAACGCGCTACACCTAAGTTCATATAGTAGTAGTGAGTGTAGACCAACGCTACTGCTAACCTTTAGCTGTAGCGCTATCAGTAGAGCGGCACCCCGCACTACTGCTAGGCCAAAAACCAGCGCTACCACTAGGTTTTTCCCTAGTAGTGGTATTGTATTGTTGTCACTAAGGAAAAACAATGGGTTTTTGTTATATTGATTGACTTCTTTCTGTCCACATTACGTCATCTTGCTTATTCTTGTACTCTGTTTCTTGCAAACTTATACCTTGAGATGCTTTCCCTAGGGATGGGGGGGGTGGAGGCTCCACATGATGCCCAAGTCGATCGGCACCCTATTACCTTGGGGGGCAGGCAAATCAGGGAGAGGAATCCTAGAAGGACTCCACCTTCTAGGTCAGTCGACCCGCTCCCAACAACCTATATATAGGTGGGAGGGGGAGCACCAGGAGGGCATGCAATCTTTTTTTGTTGCATATCACGTTCCCCTTCACCTACTGCAGAAGTAAAGTTTGGGCGCACTCATCTTGTTTCAACAGAGCGTCACGAAAAATTGGATCTCACTCTTTATAATTATGTTCTTGCTGGTCATATTTAACACCACCGACAAAATTCTCCACGAGCTGCTCAAACTCTTGGTTGTCTCATGTCCAAGGGTTTTGGCTGCCTGCCAGTGTTTTTCTGAAATGGAGGCGTTGGCCCCATTTGATTAATTAAGTAGAAGAGAGTTGCTTAGGCGAAAATCCAACAAAAACCAAAATTAGAAGCACAAAGGCCGGCCATCATGGAGCATGACAATCGCTAACATGGCACCCGATCAACCTAAATAACGAAACAAAATCGTCACACACACCACCGAGAAAAGAACAACCGTTGTGACTGCCCATAAGCAGCATGGTCATCACCCACTGCCTAGATCCAGCAACTCCGACTTCACCATGGACTACCACCAACGGTGCGATCCTCACAACATATGTACGAGGATTGTATCAGCTCATGCCAAACCGTCGACGACAGACAACCACGACTTCGATAACGAGCTTCACAAGAGAAATATGCAAGGCTTGCGTCTCCTGGGCCTCCCGAGATGGGCACCCTTTGCATATCATTGTAACCACCAAGACAACCATGGCAACTCTGCTGCACAAGGAATGATGAAGCTTGAAAAGACCCTTTGGATATGTTGAAAAGACCATCAACCTAAGCATGTCGCGACTCTGTAGAAACTCGGTGTTGTCATCATCATCAAAGAACTGCCCCACTATACAGATCCAGTGTAGCCGCCCCGACATCCACATCGAACATTGCACCACCGGCTCCGACAATCGTGCCCGCTCCATGATAATGCCTTCAAGAAGGCCAATGGCAAGGAAGTCGCCGCCTTGATCTCTACATCACCGATGGAAACCTCGCGACGGGTGGTAAGATCATCCGCAATGGTGGTTTGTCCGTGAATAATCGACCTAGTCTACAGCCCATGGATGTAGACGCTCCCACCTGCTTCCAACTTCTGAGAAGCAACCAAACTTATCTTGATAACTTAAGGGACTAAGAGATTCCTATGTAGAGTTCCGTTGCGATAATTCGACAACACATAGCATGTACACATTTAGCACAAACACAAGATTTGAGGTCATGATTTGAGTATCGCCATATATGGGCGGGCATGTAACTTTGGTGCATCCATGCCCGTCAGGATTACGTAGATTTGAAGTCATGATTTGAGTATCGCCCTATTCAAGCGTCATGTAAATCAAATAATAACTCATAATAAAAAATAGTTTTAAAAACTCAGAATAAAACACGCGAGAATAGTTTACATAGAGACATGTAGCCCACTGAAAGACTGGCTTTTTGAACTAGGCCTGGATCTGTCCATCAGCTCCCGCGTCGCTCCCGCCGGCGGCTCGGGAGAAACCCTAGCCGCCGCCACCACCTACCCCACCACCACTCCTCCTCCTCCCGCCGCCGCCGGAGGGCGTCGCCGGGCAAAGCCCGCGCGGCGGCGGTGGCGGCGGGGACGTCTCACCCTCCTCTCGTCCAAGCGTGGCGGCGCGGGGCGCTCGGCTGGCGATGAGGACTCGCGCGCGGATGTGGGCATGCCCACGCAGTGGGTGTGCAGTGCGGCGGCGCGGGTGGTGCGGAGCCGCGGGCGGCTCGACAGGGGGCTCAGCGCTGCTCTGTCCCTGGGAGCTCCTGCTTCAGATCTTGCTCCCTTGGGGCAGCAGCCTGCTCCCTTCGCCTGCGGTCCCCATGGCCGAGGCCAGGGGCTGGTGGTGCAGGGCGGAGCCGGTGGTCAGCGCTACGTGCGGGCTCGGATGATGCGGTGTCCCTGTGAGCTGCCATGCCTGATCTGGGGGCTTCTCTTCGCCCAGATCTGGATACCGCCGGTGCAGTGGCTCACATGGCCCGGCAGGCTCCATTGCTGCCGCTGGGGAGGTCGGCGGTGGCTGCTGTCAGCGGGGTAGGCGTGTGGTGGTGTGTTGTGGCCGACGGTGAGGGTTTGGGTGCAGGTGGCGGCCGAGACCGACCGGCTCTGTCTATGCAGGTGCTCGAGGTGACTGGCTATGATAGCGGATGTCTCTTGCTGGACCTAGCGGGGACGCTCGTCGGGGACTGGCAGGAGTGGGTAGCTCTACCGTTGCCGGACTTGGTGGCCGGCGTGGCGGAGATGGCCGGGCTGGGATGCTTCAGGCGAAAGCCTTCTGTCGACATCGTCGGCAACTATGATGGCGACGACCTCGGGCGCCGTTTTCCTTCATGAAGGCATCACCGGGGAGCTACCATTGGCCGCTATTTTCCTGTGCTCTGGGCGAAAGCCTTAGATCCTTCTCTAGATCGGACGACGACGCCATCTTTAATGTCGTTTTCCCCCTTGGGGGCGTTGTTTTAGGAGCCATGGATCCGCAGTTGGTCTATTGATGTCTGGGTTGGAGCGTTGGTTCGGGTTGTTGGTTTGTAGGGCGGTGGCGGTGGAGGTGCTCTGTGGCGGTGACCAATGCCTTGGTCATCCAGTGCTGATGACTGGCCTCTCCTTTTGGGGGCTCGTGGCGGCGGTGAGGTCTCGGTGGTCGCTGCTCTTCGACGGCGTTTGTGATTTGGTTGCCTCGCAGAGTGCTCTGGTTCTCTCTATTTGTGATGGTGGCCGTGGTGTGGCCCAGAGGAGGTGCAGGATTGTCTCGGTGGATCATTGCCCTTCAGCGCGGTCTGTGGCTCTCTCTGTCGCGACGTTCCTAGGCAGTGGGATGCCCTTCGACGGTGGCTGCGACTTCCTAGCTCTTCAAGGTGCTGAGTGAATGCAGAGCAGCAGACGACTTCTTCTCTACGTCTTCTCGGCGGCGGATCTCCTTTCGACCAATCCAACAAAGCTAGTTCCCGCTCTTCTCGGTCCGCCAGTGGCGATGGGTGCTAAGTTCTTGGTGTTGGCTGCTTGTCGCAGCTTGCTTCTGGTTCTCTCTCTGTGGTTCTTTGTTCGTAGCTTGCGTCTAGTTCTCTTCTCTGTTTTTCTTCGTTCCTTCTGGGGTGTGTTGGCTGCTATCTCTTGTACTCGTTGTCTTGTATCTCTCTTATTTATAATGAAAATGGTTCAGGCCGGTGCAAGCCCGCCGTAGCACCGTCAAAAAAAAAAGACTGGCGTTTTCTTTTCCCACCAGACACCAACCATGCCATATGCCAACCACACCTGTCACCATTATTTTCGTTTGGCATTAGACTGGTCATAGTGGGAGTAACATAGGTAGTAACATAGATGCCACATAAGCAAAAATGGTGATGTGGCAAGTAGTTAATGAGGAGAGAGGCAAATAGAGTAACATAATATGTTACCATCACATAGCGGTTTCCAATGCATAATGAGTCTACAAAGTAATAAATGAAGGCAACTATATTACCACACCTATGACACTACCCACTATGAAGGTAGTAACATAGACTAGTAACATATGTATGTTACTAGTCTAAGTTACTCCCCACTATGACCAGCCTTACAGTATTTTACTCCCTGGAACACATTCTTTGCACACCAGAATCAATAAACGTTGACGACGAGGGCCACGAGGGGTGCCATCCATCATCCATGCCAACCCTGCCTGCATAATTAAGTCTGAACTGCTGTCCCTCGTGGAAACTCGGCAACCGGCGACCTCACCAGACCCCATCCGGCACCAAGCCCGCGCTCCGGGACACCTATTTATAGTTCTCGCCGCGCACGCTCTCGGCAACCAAGCAGCCGCTGCAACATACTACAATTACTTTGCACTAGCAAACACAATGCTCTGACTGAGCTCTCATAGCGTTCGCACCTGCCCATCTTAACTAGTTGATCACCGCAGCAATGGCCTCCACCAACAGCTGGACTCACAGGATCGAGTCGTCGGTCGCGGCACCGCACCTGTTCCGCGCCGGCGTCATGGACTGGCACACTCTGGCACCCAAGCTCGCACCCCACATCGTCGCCAGCGCCCACCCCGTCGAGGGCGAAGGCGGCATCGGCAGCGTCAGGCAGTTCAACTTCACCTCAGGTACATACATATGCATCACATACAATCCACGCATGTCACCACAGTCAGGCGGCGGCATAACACGCGATTCTTTGCTCTTGCAGCCATGCCCTTTACCCTCATGAAGGAGAGGCTCGAGTTCCTGGACGAGAAGAAGTGCGAGTGCAAGTCGACCCTCATCGAGGGCGGTGGCATCGGCACGGCCATCGAGACTGCGACGTCGCACATCAAGGTGGAGCCGGCGGCCAACGGAGGGAGCTTCGTGAAGGTGAACTCGACGTACAAGCTGCTGCCAGGCGTGGAGGTGAATGACGAAATCACCAAGGCCAAGGAATCCGTCACCGCCATCTTTAAGGCAGCCGAGGCCTACCTCATCGCCAACCCCGACGCCTACAACTGAATCAGTTGAGAGGGATTATATATGATTATGATGTCCCTAGTTTGAATTTTGTGTGTTTTCTTCCCGATGTAATAAAGCTATTCCAGTCTCTAAGCTGTAATACTGCCGCCGAGCGTGAGAGCACCGAGCAGAGTGTGGCGGACGTGAGAAGTTAAAAAGTTAAGTATTTGTAATTAGCAAAGGGTTCTGTTGTTTGATGATATTGGTGCTTGCTTATGTGAAATACCTAAACACTCTTATATACTGCCTCCGTTCTATAATTCTTGTCGTGGTTTTAGTTTTGACCTAAAAACACGACAAGAATTGTGGAACGGAGTGAGTATTTGGATTTGAAAGTTTATGTGTCAGACCTCTTCCACAAATCTTATATGTATGTGGAATACCTAAACATTCTCCAGGAAAATAGAAAAACTAAATACTCTTATGCGCAAAAAAATTTGTTTATATGCTGTCAAGGTCTATTTATAGGAATCTAAGAAATAATTTTATTTGCTACTCCCTTTGTTTCTAAATATAAGACTTTTTAGATATTTTAATATGAAAAACATAAGTAGCAAAATGAGTGAATCTAAACTCTAAAATACGTCTATATACATCTGTACGTAGTCCATATTAAAATATCTAAAAAAAACTTATATTTAGAAGCGGAGGGAGTAGAATATAATTTTGATTTCTCTTTTCAAGTTGTAAGAGACAGTCGACATGTCATTGTGTTTTATTTTGGCACCATTTTTCGACTAGTGCATCTATAATCTATTGGGCCCTTGTTTTTTTTTAACATCAGTATAAACACAAGCGTTCATGTATACACGCATACACTCACTCATATGAACGCACACACGCACACCCTACCCCTATGAGCACATCCAAAAGATTGAGCCGGCAAATCATCTTGAAATTTACGAAGTCACCATAGGCACCTCGTCGTCGAGGGGAACGTCTCTAAATGCGAGCACAAGGACTTGACCCTGGTGGGCTAGGGATACCACAGTCCCTCTAACCATCCAAGCATAGGTTGGTTCGCCCTATTGGGACCTTGTTAGCAAGTGAAATCCAATTTCTTCATGTATCCCCTTTTCAAAGCTAACTTACATTTGTGTGTAATAAATAACAAAAATGCAAATTGTATGAGGAGTCCTTAAACTATCACAACCTTCTCGCTTGCCTTTTTTGTGAGACTCCCTAATCTTTTATCCATTTCACCCATGACTCCTTTTAACCATCAGACTAACAAATTCCGTTAGGTCGATGCTGACATGGGAAACCGAGTTTGAGCCATGGGCGTAACGGTGGGAATATCATACGAGAAACTAAACAGGTTTAGGGGGGGGCATAATATCACCGAAAATAAGAGAGCCAACTGAGAAGTTGTGATGGTACCCCCCCCCCCCGGCCCCTCCGCACTAAAGAGCATCGATGGATTAGGAAGTATTGTGCTATGAGGAATATCTAAGTTTGCAACACTAATGGAAAATTATTCTTTATTTCTCTTCTACTGTCTACTAAAATAGGCGGCTCATTTCATCGCCCCCCTAGGCTAGAGCCCCTCATCCTATTTGATACCTTCCTCCCAACTGCCTATCGAATTTTGGTCATTTTGCTCATCGTTATGATGTTGGTTTCCATTTTGAGGTTCCAAAATATATTGGGAACCACTAAAATTGCTACTTATCTCACGAAGCTAGGATAAAACTAAGGATAATCACACTCATTCCTCCCCCCAAGAAAAGAATCAGGGCAATCGGGTTTCCTCCTCCTCCCGTCGGCGCCATCGCCGGTTCGCCCCGTCTCTGATGTCCTTTGGGCCGTGGAGGTGCGGAGGACCTCGACCCTCCGCCGGCGGGAGGGACCCCACTCTCGTTCTTGTTAGGTTCATCCTCTTGGTCGGGGTTGTGGTGGTGATGTCCCTCAGCATGAATCATGTTGCTCACATTCGATCCCCGTCCCCATGGTGCATCCACCATCGTTAGAGGGCGTTTGGAGGTGTGTCTTCACCAGATCTCCCGGGATTCAGTCGGTGCCGGTCTTTAGAAGATCTATTTTAATCTAGTATTTCTTTGGGTGTTTACGAGGTTTGATTCTTTTGATCTACGATTCTCTTCATCGGTGATGGTTGCTACTCTAGTGTAGGGATGGCACCCGCATGGTTTGGGTATGGGTGGAGCCACCCCATACCTTACCCGTCATCCCAAACCTTACCCATCACCCGTACCCATTCCCGTTGACGGGTATAATTTCCCCCCGTACCCGTCACCCATCAGGGTAAATGGGTACCCGCGGGTAAAATTGCCCAGATTTGTAACACATCAATTTGAACATTACATAGGCATAAACAAGAACTTATAACAATAATTTATAAACAACAACACATCATGACAGCAACGTGTACTCGTTCGTGGGCTAGCTATTGTGGTGCGGCGGCCTAACATGAATGCATGATGAGGTCTTTTTAGGACTGTGGGATTTATGTACATATAATATTTTTAATATGTGAATAGATACTATATATAAGGCCTATTTGTCAAAATATATGCGGGTACATGGGTACATGGGTATGGTTTATACTAAACCATACCTGTACCCACTATACCCGATGGGTATGAATATTTTCTATTTATGTACCCGTGAGTATTTTTTTGACCCATACCCTTGCCCTAATAGGGTTTTTACCCGCAGGGTATGCGGGTAATGGGTGCCCATTGCCATCCCTACTCTAGTGTGTTGGTCTTGTGGGGCTTTAGCACGATGACTTCCTTACTGTCTACTATAACAAGATTTGCGAAACTCAAGTGAGGGAGGGGTGATGATGGTGGCATGTCTTTGGCTTTCTCTAGTCCTTGTAGTTGTTGCTAGGTGGTAATTTTCTTGTAATTTTTGTGACCTCTGCTGTTCTGTTTACTGTCATGATTGATTATGAATACATCAAAAGTTTCTCCCGCAGAAAATACACAATTTATCTTTTGGATTTTTGCTTATGCGATTTCGCAATTCGGTGAAGGGACTTGAATTCTCATAAGGATTTAGCTAAATCCAACCGAAGTTTGATGGAAATATGGATGGGCATGTAACTTTGGTGCAACCATGCCCGTTAGGATTCCAACGAAACTGGGTATAAATAAAATACAACAGAACATAGTGTCAAGAGTGGTCAAAAGAACAGCTGGTATGTACTCAAATAATAACTCATAATAAAAAATAGTTTTAAAAACTCAGAGTAAAACACGCCAGAAATAGTTTACGTACAGACATGTAGCCCACTGAAAAAGTGGCCGTTTCTTTTGTCACGTAACCACACCAACTATGTCACCAAAACACCAACCATGCCATATGCCAACCACACCTGTCACCATTATTTTCGTTCGGCATTACAGTATTTTACTCCCTGGAACACATTCTTTGCACACCAGAATCAAGAAACGTTGACGACGAGGGCCACGAGGGGTTTACATCCATCATCCATGCCAACCCTGCCTGCATAATTAAGTCTGAACTGCTGTCCCTCGTGGAAACTCGGCGACCGGCGACCTCACCAGACCCCATCCGGCACCAACCCCGCGCTCCGGGACACCTATTTATAGCTCTCGCAACCAAGCAGCCGCTGCAGCATACTAGTACAATTACTTTGCACTAGCAACACAACGCTCTGACTGAGCTCATAGCGTTTGCACCTGCCCATCTTAACTAGTTGATCACCGCAGCAATGGCCTCCACAAACAGCTGGACCCACGAGATCGAGTCGTTGGTCGCGGCACCGCGCCTGTTCCGTGCCGGCGTCATGGACTGGCACACTCTGGCACCCAAGCTCGCACCCCACATCGTCGCCAACGCCCACCCCGTTTTTTTTTTTTTAGAAAAGAGGGATGACCCCCGGCCTCTGCATCCGGGAGATGCATACGGCCATATTATTGATTATTCTCGAGGACCTTACAAAGTATTACAACAATAAGTCTGAATCCACCATCTTGGCAACACATGCCACTACTCCTACCCAAAATGATGAAGGGTGCTAGCTAGGCCACTACCCGAACCACTCACCTAAGCCTAACATCAAAAGCCGGAAACCGAAACATATTCGGAATCCCCAGCCGAGCCACATACTGGGTCTGGGGCACAATCCGGTCAGACGCACTCGCGTGTCGTCGCCACCATCTTCCGCAGGTCCATCTTCAGATCATATCGAGGTTTCTACCTTATCTGGCCACTCAGCCATCGGCGTCACCATGACGCCAGACAGCAACCTCCTCCTGCGCGAGTCCATCTCCGCGCATCGGGCGGCGAACCTCCACAGCGCCATGCCGCCGATCCTCGCCGCCATCAATGAGTGAGATGAAGTACCGCTCCACCACGGCAAGTACATTAGTGCTAAGCGAAACGGCTCACAACCGCAAGTCATCGGACGAAGGCGAAGATCCATGGAGAAGGCCAAAAGGGGCATAGCCAAAGCAGTGGTCAGGGATTGGACCGAGACCACGGCAGCCGCCACTGATAAGAACAGGCTACCTCACACCGTCACCACGCCACCAGCAGCTCCACCCCACACGAGCAATCCCCGGAAGACGCCTTCAAGAAGGATCACGGCACCGGATGCCGCCATCGACCATGCA
>NC_041383.1:709506782-709512050 GCF_002162155.2 Triticum dicoccoides
CGGACACCGCCCATCGGAGCCGCCGCCCCGGACGCCGTGGCCCTCCGCGAAGGCGAAGCCACCAGATCCCCGCCGCCACCTTCATTGGTGTCGTGCGGCCGGGCCGGCGAGCACCTCAGGCGGCGACGGAGGGAGGGGATAGGGAGGGGGAGGCGCGGAGGGGATTAGGGTTTCGCCCCCGGGTCGCCTCAGGCGAGGCGACGCGAGGGGAGGGGAGGGAAGGGGAGGGGATTCCAAAAGGCAAAGTCTGATCCTTCAACTTACTAACTACCCCGTTGAGGGCGAAGGCGGCATCGGCAGCGTCAGGCAGTTCAACTTCACCTCAGGTACATACATATGCATGACATACAATCCACGCATGTCACCTCAGTCGGGCGGTGGCATAACACGCGATTCTTTTCTCTTGCAGCCATGCCCTTTACCCTCATGGAGAGGCTCGAGTTCCTGGACGAGGAGAAGTGCGAGTGCAAGTCGACCCTCATCGAGGGCGGTGGCATCGGCACGGCCATCGAGACTGCAACGTCGTGCATCGAGGTGGAGCCGGCGGCCAACGGAGGGAGCTTGGTGAAGGTGAATGACGAAATAACCAAGGCCAAGGAATCCGTCACTGCCATCTTTAAGGCCGCTGAGGCCTACCTCATCGCCAACCCCGATGCCTACAACTGAATCAGATGAGAGGAATCATATATGATTATGATGTCCCAAGTTTGATTTTTGTGTGCTTTCTTCCGGATCTAATAAAGCTGCTACAATCTCTAAGCTATAGTAGTGACGCCGAGCGCGAGAGCACCGGGCAGAGTGTAGACGTGAGAAGTTTAGAAGTTAATATTTGTGACACGAAAGGGGCCTGTTGTTTGATGATGTTGTGCTTGCTTATATGAAATACCTAAACACTCTTACTTTCTTATATATTTGGAATTGGAAGATTATGTGTCGACCTATTACATATGTGTTATGGGAAATTTTACGGTGCATCATAATACACCAAATCACGTGTATTATATGGGCGATCATAATACATGATAATACACTCTGGCACCCAAGCTCGCGCCCCACATCGTCGCCGGCGCCCACCCCGTCGAGGGCGAAGGCGGCATCGGCAGCGTCAGGCAGTTCAACTTCACCTCAGGTACATATGCATCACATACAATCCATGCATGTCACCTAATTAAGTCAGGCGGCGGCATAACACGCGATTCTTTGCTCTTGCAGCCATGCCCTTTACCCTCATGAAGGAGAGGCTCGAGTTTCTGGACGCAGAGAAGTGTGAGTGCAAGTCGACCCTGGTCGAGGGCGGCGGCATCGGCACGGCGATCAAGACCGCAACGTCTCACATCAAGGTGGAGCCGGCGGCCAACGGCGGGAGCGTCGTGAAGGTGGACTCGACCTACAAGCTGCTGCCGGGCGTGGAGGTGAAGGATGAGATCACCAAGGCCAAGGACTCTGTCACCGCCATCTTCAAGGCCGTCGAAGCCTACCTCATCGCCAACCCCCACGCCTACAACTGAATCAGTTGAGAGGGAATGATTATGATGTCCCAAGTTTGACTTTTGTGTGCTTTTTACCCGATCTACCCCTGTCTCCGCCACTGGCTACAATCTCTAAGCTATAGTAGTGACGCCGAGCGCGAGAGCACCGGGCAGAGTGTGGAATTTTTTTAGAAAAGGAGGAATACCCCCGGCCTCTGCATCCGGACGATGCATACGGCCATTTTATTAATTATTGACACAAGACCTTACAAAGTCGTACAAAAGTAAGACCAAAGCCACCATCTAAGCAATATATGTCGCTACTCCTATCTAGTTGATGAAGGGATGCTGATAGTCTGGGCCTAATACCAAACAGACCTCGCAGCCAAACCTAACATCTAAGACCTGAGGTCCCAACCAGGACGCCTGCCGGGTATGGGCACCCACTAGTCCGGCGTGCTCCTCAACCAGGACGCCTGCCGGGTATGAGGCTGCCACAGCCACCTGCCACCAATCCATCTTCAGAGCTGTACTGTTGCATCGACCTTGCCCGGTCTAGCTGCCGTCGACGCCACCACGACGCCAGACAGCATCGACCTCCTGCGCATGTCCATCCGCACACATCTGACGCCAAGCCTCCGCTGCTCCATGCCACCAAGAGCCGCCGCCATGAATATGTAGAAAGAAACACCGCTCCACCGAAGAAGCCATCCGCTGGTCTCTTGAGCCCGAGTGCATCTCCAAGAATGCCGCCCCCAAGGAGGTAACGACACATGAATGCCGCCGTCATCCGATCAACTGATCTAGGGTTTCCCCCGGAGGTATTGGGTGGGTTTGGGGTACCTCGATGATGCCTTCATGAGGGAAACAATGATAAGGGCATCGTCATCACCGGCTCCGGCCAACGACAGAAGAGTAAGTTTTCACTTGGATCCGTCCCAAGAAATCCACCCGACAACCTGTGCACTGTCTCGGCCGCCTTCTAAGCCCCAGATCTAACCGCCTATATCCGGCGACCAACCGCAATAGTAGTGCCACTGTAGGAGCCCTGGTACACCGGCCACCGCCTGAATGCGCCACCACTGGAGCCTGGGAGGAGGACTCCCACCCCACCTCGCCAATCCGCGAGAGCCGTCGAGATCGATCCCGCACGCTCATCACCGTCCCTGATCGGAACCAATCCGTGGCAAAACCACGAGATTGCCGACGCAGATCCGCCTTGGATATGGACTGCACAACGCTATGCCGCCGCGGAAAGCCCGAGCTTCACCCGCGGCCGCCGTCTAGGGCCGCCGCCCCAGGATCCTGACAGCCCGGACCTCCACGGCGCCCTCTTCATGTCACCGCCGCTGGCTCGACACCAGGCAACCGCGCCGCCTCCCAAGGCCTCCGCCCGGAGCACGCCGTCGCGCCGCCATGGATCATATCGCCGCTGCGCCCTCACGCGCGTGGGGGTCCCACCCCACCCCCTCCGGCGTGATCCAGGGAGGAGAGCCTCCGCCACCGCCGTCGGCCCCGGGGCTTAGCTTAGCGGCGTCCTCCGGCGGCGGCGGAGGGAAGGGAGGGAGGTGGTGGTGACCCTGGCAGCTAGGGTTTGAAGAGCCACCCGAGTCGCCCGAGACGAGGGCGACGCGGGGGCCTTGGGCAGGAGAGTGTGGACTTGAGAAGTATAAAAGTTAGTATTTGTAACTACCAAAGGGGCCTATTGTTTGATGATGGTGGTGCTTGCTTACGTTAAATACCTATAAACACTCTTATTTTCTTATATATTTGGAATTGGAAGATTATGTGTCGACCTGTTACATATGTCTATATGCATGTGAAATACCTAAACACTCTTATGCGCAAAAAAGGAAGAAGTTTATATGTCGAGAAAGACTTTTTTTAGGAATCTAAGAAATCAATATATGAACAACACTATAAGCGGAGTAGGGCATTACACCTCGCGATGACCTGAACCTGGGTAATTCGCTTATCGTGTGTGTCTCGAGTGTTTTAACCCTTGCAAACAATCTAGAAGGTGCATCATAGCTCCAATCTCGATGATCACCCGTCAGCAATTGCATATTAGAAAGAGCTTACTTTATCCGCATTGACCCAAAAATTTGGAAGTTAAGCTAAATTTTTATAGTCTCCTATTCACCCACCACCCTCTCTAGTAGCCCTCTCAATCTGTTTGACACACTGGAAACACAACTGTTTTTCTTTTTTTTTATCCCATGGTCTCAACCAAGCATAAGCACAGGTGCACAATGAAAGAGGAGGGGAAGTCACATGAAGTTTTTTTTTTGAATGGTACGGTTAGTCCAGAATCAGGACTGTTAAGAGAAACACACGTGTACACATGAGCTCAACAGATCCATAAAATACGCAAGGCAAGCATTGTGAGTACTAGCTTTTCTGCTTACGAAAATAATTTACTACCCATGATGGTAGCTACATGTGGCCCCAATTTTTATCTCTGATTATTTGAGAAAAAAATATTTCTACATGTAGCCCACTGAAAGAGTGGCGTTTTCTTTTCCCACCAGACACCAACCATGCCATATGCCAACCACACCTGTCACCATCATTTTCGTTTGGCATTACCGTATTTTACTCCCTGGAACACATTCATTGCACACCAGAATCAATAAACGTTGACGACGAGGGCCACGAGGGGTGCCATCCATCATCCGTGCCAACCCTGCCTGCATAATTAAGTCTGAACTGCTGTCCCTCGTGGAAACTCGGCGACCGGCGACCTCACCAGACCCATCCGCCACCAACCCCGCTCTCCAGGACGCCTATTTATAGCTCTCGCCGCGCACGCTCTCGGCAACCAAGCAGCCGCTGCAACATACTGTACAATTACTTTGCACTAGCAACACAACGCTCTTACTGAGCTCATAGCGTTTGCACCTGCCCATCTTAACTAGTTGATCACCGCAGCAATGGCCTCCACCAACAGCTGGACCCACGAGATCGAGTCGTCGGTCGCGGCACCGCGCCTGTTCTGTGCCGGCGTCATGGACTGGCACACTCTGGCACCCAAGCTCGCGCCCCACATCGTCGCCAGCGCCCACCCCGTGGAGGGCGAAGGCGGCATCGGCAGCGTCAGGCAGTTCAACTTCACCTCAGGTACATACATATGCACCACATACAATGCACGCATGTCACCTCAGTCAGGCGGCGGCATAATGCGCGATTCTTTGCTCTTGCAGTCATGCCCTTTACCCTCATGAAGGAGAGGCTTGAGTTCCTGGACACGGACAAGTGTGAGTGCAAGTCGACCCTCGTCGAGGGCGGCGGCATCGGCACGGCGATCGAGACTGCGACGTCGCACATCAAGGTGGAGCCGGCGGCCAACGGAGGGTGCTTCGTGAAGGTGGACTCGACGTACAAGCTGCTGCCAGGCGTGGAGGTGAATGACGAAATCACCAAGGCCAAGGAATCCGTCACCGCCATCTTTAAAGCCACCGAGGCCTACCTCATCGCCAACCCTGACGCCTACAACTGAATCAGTTGAGAGGGATCATATATGATTATGATGTCCCTAGTTTGATTCTTTTGTGCTTTCTTCCCGATGTAATAAAGCTGCTCCATCTCTAAGCTACAAATAGTAACGCCGAGGGCGAGAGCACCGAGCAGAGTGTGGACGTGAGAAGTTTAAAATTTAGTATTTGTAACTACTAAAGGGGCCTGTTTGTTTGATGATGTTGGTGCTTGCTTTATGTGAAATACCTAAACGCTCTTGTTTTCTTATATATTTGGAATTGGAAGATTATGTATCGATTCGTGAGGAAAACACCATGAGAGA
>NC_041383.1:709512382-709540505 GCF_002162155.2 Triticum dicoccoides
GACCGCGGCCTGGGACGCGGTCGCAGCCTCGACCGCAACGTGTGGAAGCGCAAGACAGATTCGGGCGGATCCTCAACACAAAAGGCTTCTGGATCGGGGGATGCTGGATCCAGAAAGTGGGACGAGGCGGCCGGCGGCAATCTTGCTGCTCCCCCTCGAAATGGGAGGTGGGGCGAAGAAGATGGGGACACGAGCGAGCCTTGAGCGGTGGAGAAGAACCCTGCATCTCCGCGAGCGCGTGATCCTCCTGCTTATGCTGGTAACAATGCCCCTCCTCCTTTTCCATGTCAGATCTGTAATCTGAATGGACATCCTACTGCTAGATGCACGCAAGCTATGTGTGAGCGGTGCAAAAAGAAAGGGCACCTGTCTGTTATCTGCTCTGAATTTTTACCTTGGGAATTTTCGCCTGCTATGTGTGGTTTTCAAAGCAAAGGGCTAGGGTTCTTCTATATTCCTGATTTCAGTGTTGATAGACAGCCTAGGGAGAGGATCTTCAATGTTGTTGTTACTATCACCGAGGGGGATGCGCTTACTAAAGATATACAGCACGAGTTTAGTGTTTATGTGGGTCAGGGATGGCGCTATTCTGCTAAATTCTTTGCTCCGAAAATGTTTGTGATGAGGATGCCTAACCCCAGAGAAGTGGATCGTGCTCTATTTGTTGAACATATTAAGCTGAAAAAGTGTGGTGTGGCTGTTAAAGTTTCCCCTTGGTCTGAGGATATCGATTCCGAGGGGCTCCTGGAAGTTGCTTAGGTGAGGATTGGGAGAATTCCTCCTAATAAACGTTGTGATAAGATTGTGGCTTATGGGGGGGGGGGGGCTTGTGGGCATAACCCTGGAGGTTGATATGTCTACTTTGAACCGCCCGTCTTCAATGAGAGCTAAAATTGGATGTCGATTAGTGAAACAACTCCCTAACATAGCTGAAGGAGTGTTGGGGGGCGTTTCTATAAATTCACTTATGAGGTGGAAGAAATCCTGGTGGTTAATACTGTTAATGATGAGGCTGTGCGTGTTGATGCTAAAGACAATCCTCCTAAGCCTGATCAGACTCCTAAATGCAAGCGAGCTGATCAGGGGGTAGATGAAGGGCAATATAGCTTAAAAAGTGGGGAGAAAGGGGAATCATCTGCTCGTGGGGGCAAGACCTGTCGTCTGTCACCACAGGAGCAAGAGATATCTATGTCTTCTGACAGCGAGGTGGACTCCTCTCTTCTCATTGAAACAATGGCTAAAGAGCACGAGCTTGTAGGAAATGATATGATCCAGGATACCTCTAAATGGCTAACAACACTGAATCATGTTGAAACCAGTGCTCCAATGGAAAAAAGAAATATGAAGCAGGAAATGAAGGTACAAAATTCATCCGCTATTCGTCGATCCTTGTCTTATGCTGATGTGGTTTCTAACCCTGCTCAGATTGTGGTGGAGGGAGACATTGATGCAGGTTTGAAGAATAACAGTGACTATGTGGTACAGCTCCCACCTTCTGAATGCAGTGATGAGATTATTCTCACTCCTCCCCTAGCCCCTGAAGCAGCTCTTAAATTCAGCAAGCATAATGTGCAGAGGATGTAGGAGAGTATTGTGGAAAAAGCTATCAATCTTGCCCAGAAAAAAGACTTGGGAGGTAATCATACAGCTTGTACTAATGCTTTTGATGTTCTCTCCAATTCTGAACTTTTACATAGAGCTTCTTGCATGGGTGTGAATATACCTGATAATGATTTCTCTTGTGTGGATGTACTTAGAGAATTGGAGAGGATGAGAGAAAATTTAGCTGATAAAAATAAGGTGGAAGAGAATAGTAAACCCACTGATGATAATGGGGATGACATTTTGGTTACTAATGGGTTGGGTAAATCTGTCCCTGTTAATCTTACCTGGCTGGACCAGGAAGAGGTCTTGCACGAGCAAATTTCTTCGGGTAAAAACAAAAAGAAAATTAAAAAGAAGTATGTTGTTAAGCTACCTAGACCTGTGACTAGGAGCCAAATGAAACAAACCTCTACTGAAGAGGTGCTCTGTAGCCCTGCAAAGCCTCCTGGTAGGGCTACTCGATCTCGTTTCCATAAGAATCGTTCCAAATTAGAGGCCTCATTTGGAACTGTAGAGGGGCAGGCAAGAAAGGGATGGCCACCTGCCTCTCTGACCTGATTAGTGACCATTCCTTAGACTTTGTTGGGTTGCAGGAGACTATGAAAACAAAATTTTCCCCTAAATCTATTAGGAGGATTGATCCCTTTGGACTATTCCATTGGGAATGGATTCCATCTGCTGGGAAATCTAGTGGAATTCTGAGTGGTGTGAGACATGATACTTTTGATGTTATTTCCTGCAATAAAGGCAAATACATTTTGCGAACAGTGGTGCATGACAAGAAGAATAAGAAGGATTGGGGCCTCCTGGTAGTGTATGGATCTGCTCATGAGGAGTTTAAAGAGGAATTCCTGGTGGAGCTTGCTGCAATGTGTAGCAATATGAGTATCCCCTACATTGTAGGAGGTGACTTTAATATTCTGCATAGCTGCAATGAGAAAAATAAGAAGATGAATTGTAGCAGATCTACTGATCTCTTTAATTCCATTATCGATGCCCTGGCCCTCAGAGAGATCTGTACCAGTGTGGGAAAATATACATGGACTAACAATCAGGCACACCCAACTCTGGAGAAACTGGACCGGATCCTGATGTCTGAAGACTGGGAAAATCTTTTCCCTATGGTTTCTGATAGGAAATTGGTTCGAGAACTCTCTAACCATAACCCACTACTCCTTTCTAGTGGGGAGGAAAGTAGAGAAGCTCCTAAACCTCGTGAGTTTCGTTTTAATCTTGCCTGGATTAAAGATGAGAATTTCCTGCCTACTTTTAGTAAGATCTGGGCTAGGAGGGTCCATTCTTCCGACCCTATTGATATCATGAATATCAAATTAAAAAGATGCAAAACCTACGTCAAGGGATGGGGATCAGATAAATATGGCCATGACAAAAAAAAGGAAAGAAGAGCTCAAGATGGAGCTGGCTATGCTAGAAGAACTTGAAGAAAGTGGTCCCTTGTCCCCTGAGCTATACAGCATCAAGATTGATGTTAGTACTGAGCTTCATGACATACTGATAAATGAGGAGATATATTGGCTCCAACAGTCTCATGAACACTGGCTCTTAAAAGGAGACCTGGACATAGACTATTATGATAAAATTGCAAATGGCCGTAAGAGGAAGAACACAATTCACTCCCTTAAAGTTGGGGAGGTGGAGATCAAGGGTACTGACGAGCTGATTGCTCATGCCACAGAATATTACAAAAGTCTATTTGGACCTGAGCCTGGTAATTTGTTTCACCTTGACCCTGACACATGGACTGATGAGGAAAAGCTCAATGCAAATGATAATGCAGATCTGTGCCGAGAATTCACGGAGGAACAGGTCAATGAGGCGCTGTTCTCTATGGCACATAATAGAGCCCCTGGCCCAGATAACATACCTGTTGACTTCTATCAGGTGTGCTGGGATATTGTTAAATATGATATTATGAGGCTGTTTGTGAGTTTTCATAATGGGACTTTGGATGTGCAACGTCTTAACTATTGGGTGATTACTCTTTTACCAAAAACTACGGGCGCGGATAAAATCCAGCAATTTAGACCTATATGTCTCCTGAGATGTCCATACAAGCTTATTACTAAAGTTTTGGATCGGCGAGTGGAGAGATACGCTGATAAGCTCATTAGCTAGAACCAGAACGCTTTTATTAAGGGGAGAAGCATTATGGATGGGGTGCTGTCGCTTCATGAAATTTTAAACTATACTCATGTGAAAAAGAGGGTGGGGGTCGTCCTGAAGTTAGACTTTGAGAAGGCATACAATAAGGTGAACTAGGACTTTCTGTTGGAATGTCACAAGCTTCGAGGTTTTAGTGGCACGTGGTGCGGCTGGATTAAGCAGATCTTGCACAATGGTACTGTGAGTATCAAACTTAATAACCAGGTTGGTCCATATTTCCAGAGTGCTAAGGGTGTTCGCCAAGGGGATCCCCACTCCCCTTTCCTTTTTAATCTAGCTGCTGATTGTCTTGCGAAGATGATCACTAATGCCCAAAAAAATAACTTGCTGGTGGGTTTGGCTTCGGATCTTATCCCTACTGGAGTTGCGGTGCTCCAATATGCAGACGACACTATTGTCTGTTTGGAACACGATGTTGATAAAGCAGTAAACCTGAAGTTGTTGTTGTACATCTTCAAGCTGATGTCTGGACTTAAAGTTAATTATCAGAAAAGTGGGATTTTCACTGTGGGTGGCGATGAGAACACGGTGAAATACTATGCTGAGTTGTTTAACTGTGATGTGGGTAGCTTTCCTATCAAATATCTTGGTATGCCTATTAGTTAATCCACCCTAAGAGATTCCAATTGGGAGTTCATAGTGGCTAAGTACCTCAAAACAATCGAGGCATGGATCGGTAATGCTGCATCCATGGGGGGCAGATTAACTTTGTTGGACTCAGTTGTCACCCAAATATCCTTATATCATATGTCTATGTGGCTTATGAGTAAAACTTTCATTGAAAAGCTTGATAAGCATAGAAGGAAATTCTTTTGGCAAGGTTGTAACAAGAAAAAGAGGTACCAATTGGTCAAATGGGGCAGGATATGTAGATCTAGAGATAAAGGTGGCCTGGGAGTTAAAGATCTTCGGAAACAAAACATTAGTTTGATGGTCAAGTGGTGGTGGAAACTTGAGACCCAAAATGGCCTATGGCAAAAAATTGTTCGTGCCCGATATTTGAAAAATAGAATTGTGGCTACGGTCAAACCCAGGTTCAATGATTCTCCATCTTGGAAAGCCCTGCTTAAAGTTAAGACCCTGTATATGGCTGGTAGGAAAATTAAAACTAGATCAGGTGATCTTACTAGAGTGTGGAAAGACTCCATTAATGGGTATAGGCCATTCCAGGACTGTTATCCCGTGTTGCTTGATATATGCACTGATCAGGACTGCATTGTTGCCAAATTCAAATATGTGAAACCCAACACCTTCTTTAGGAGAAGGCTTACCCCTGATCTTCAGAGGCAATGGGAGGAAATGAGGAAACATATTGACAATTTACAGCTGGGAAAAGGGGGGGACCAAGTGTACTGGGGGCTCAATGGGAATGGTAGATTTTCTACTAAATCTATGTACAAATGGCTAGAAAACCCTCTTAGTGGTTGCCACTATAGATGGATCTGGAAGGCCAAGATCCCCCTCAAAATCAAAATTTTCTTATGGCAGCTATCTCAGGATGCTGTGTTGACCAGGCAAGTTATGAAGGAGAGAAGATGGCCTGGGATCCCAAATGTTCCTTCTGTGATAATATTGAATCATCTCGGCATTTGTTCTTCACATGTCCTGTGGCTAGAATGGTATGACATTGTGATGGGATGGCTCTAGGGACTGATTTATGTCCGAGAAGTTACTGGCAATATTTCTCCTCGTGCCACACTTTCCTTCCTTCTGGGAGGAAATACTATACGGTTGGCCTCGCGGCCATTTGCTAGGCTATCTGGCTGGCTCGAAATCGAGCCACTTTTGAGAAAAACAGATTAAGATACCGTTTGAAATTGTGTTTTCCATGTGCTCCTTTTTTTATATTGGGCAGGTCTGCAGCACGGTGAAGGAGTCAAGGAGCTGCGCAGTGGGGCGGTGATGGTCAGGTCAAGCACTATGAACATGATGAAGATGTGCGAGATGGCAAGGAGACCAATCGAGGTAGAATGATCTCGCGAATTCGCCTGCATTCAGAGATGCCACTGACATTTCCTGCTACTGTTCGTTTCTTATTTGGATCCTGTGTTGGGCTTTTGGCTGTAATAGACTGTAGTTCATTGGGTTGATGTGAGACTATGATGCTGTCAGGTTTTCGCCCCATGGCGTTCGTTTCGATGTTGGGCGAACGCAGTGGGTTTCCTGGCAGTGATCGAACTCGCTGCACCTCTTTCCCCTTCCCCTGTTTTGATTCTCGGAACTTTGTATTTCCGTTCATTTGCAATGGAAAGGGGTCATGCCCGGTTCGAAAAAAAATGTATCTGTTGGAAATATGCCCTAGAGGCAATAATAAAATGGTTATTATTATATTTCTTTGTTCATGATATTTGTCTCTTATTCATGCTATAATTGTATTATACAGAAATCGTAATACACGTGTGAATACATAGACCACAACATGTCCCTAGTGAGCCTCTAGTTGACTAGCTCGTTGATCAACAGATAGTCATGGTTTCCTGACTATGGACATTGGATGTCATTGATAACTGGACCACATCATTAGGAGAATGATGTGATGGACAAGACCCAATCCTAAGCATAGCTCAAAGATCGTGTAGTTCGTTTAGCTAGAGCTTTTCCAAATGTCAAGTATCATTTCCTTAGACCATGAGATTGTGCAACTCCCGGATATCGTAGGAGTGCTTTGGGTGTACCAAACGTCACAACATAACTGGGTGACTATAAAGGTGCACTACGGGTATCTCCGAAAGTGTCTGTTGGGTTGGCACGAATCGAGACTGGGATTTGTCACTCCGTATGACGGAGAGGTATCTCTGGGCCCACTCGGTAATGCATCATCATAATGAGCTCAATGTGACCAAGTGTCTGGTCACGGGATCATGCATTACGGTACGAGTAAAGTGACTTGCCGGTAACGAGATTAAATGAGGTATTGGGATACCGACGATCGAGTCTCGGGCAAGTAACGTACCGATTGACAAAGGGAATTGTATACGGAGTTGTTTGAATCCTCGACATCGTGGTTCATCCGATGAGATCATCGAGGAGCATGTGGGAGACAACATGGGTATCCAGATCCTGCTATTGGTTATTGACCGGAGAGGCGTCTCGGTCATGTCTGCATGTCTCCCGAACCCGTAGGGTCTACACACTTAAGGTTCGGTGACGCTAGGGTTGTAGTGATATAAGTATGCGGTAAACCGAAAGTTGTTCGGAGTCCCGAATGAGATCTCGGACCTCACGAGGAGTTTCGGAATGGTCCGTAGGTAAAGAATTATATATTGGAAGTCGAGTTTCCGCCATCGGGAAAGTTTCGGGGGTCACCGGTATTGTACCGGGACCACCGGAAGGGTCCCGGGGGTCCACCGGGTGGGGCCACCTATCCTGGAGGGCCCCATGGGCTGAAGTGGGAGGGGAACCAGCCCCAGGTGGGCTGGTGCGCCCCCCTTGGGCCCCCCTGCGCCTAGGGTTGGAAACCCTAGGGGTGGGGGCGCCTCCACTTGCCTTGGGGGGCAAGGCTCCCCCTTGGCCGCCGCCCCCCTTGGAGATTCAATCTCGTAGGGCCGGCGCCCCCCCTGGGGACCCTATATAAAGAGGAGGGAGGGAGGGCAGCCGGACATATGCACTTGGCGCCTCCCTTCCCCCTTGCTACACCTCTCCCTCCCGTAGACGCTTGGCGAAGCCCTGCCGGATCCCTGCTGCATCCACCACCACGTCGTCGTGCTGCTGGATCTTCATCAACCTCTCCTTCCCCCTTGCTGGATCAAGAAGGAGGAGACGTCTCCCTGACCGTACTTGTGTTGAACGCGGAGGTGCCGTCCGTTCGGCGCTAGGATCTCCGGTGATTTGGATCACGACGAGTACGACTCCCTGAACCCCGTTCCCTTGAACGCTTCCGCTCGATCTACAAGGGTATGTAGACGCACTCCTCTCTCTCGTTGCTAGATGAACTTATAGATTGATCTTGGTGAAACCGTAGGAAATTTTTTATTTTCTGCAATGTTCCCCAACCATGGTATAAGAGCCAGGTTTATGCGTAGTTCTCTTTGCACGAGTAGAACACAATTTTGTTGTGGGTGTAGATGTTGTCAACTTTCTTGCCACTACTAGTCTTATTTTTCTTTAGCGGTATTGTGGGATGAAGCGGCCGGACCGACCTTACACGTACGCTTACGTGAGACAGGTTCCACCGACTGACATGCACTAGTTGCATAAGGTGGCTAGCGGGTGTCTGTCTCTCCCACTTTAGTTGGAGCGGATTCGATGAAAAGGGTCCTTATGAAGGGTAAATAGAAGTTGACAAATCACGTTGTGGCTTTCACGTAGGTAAGAAAACGTTCTTGCTAGAACCCTATTGCAGCCACGTAAAAGATGCAACAACAATTAGAGAACGTCTAACTTGTTTTTGCAGCATATGATTTGTGATGTGATATGGCCAAAAGTTGTGATGAATGATGAATGATATATTGTGATGTATAAGATCATGTTCTTGTAATAGGAATCACGACTTGCATGTTGATGAGTATGACAATCGGCAAGAGCCATAGGAGTTGTCTTAATTATTGTATGACCTGCGTGCCAATGATTTAACGCCATGTAATTACTTTTCTTTATTGCTAAAGCGTTAGCCATAGTAGTAGAAGTAATAGTTGGCGAGCAACTTCGTGGAGACACGATGATGGAGATCATGATGATGGAGATCATGGTGTCATGCCGGTGACGAAGATGATCATGGAGCCCTGAAGATGGAGATCAAAGGAGAAATATGATATTGGCCATATCATGTCACTGTTTAATTGCATGTGATGTTTATTATGTTTATGCATCTTGTTTACTTAGAACGATGGTAGTAAATAAGATGATCCCTCATAATAATTTCAAGAAAGTGTTCCCCCTAACTGTGCACCGTTGCGAAAGTTCGTCGTTTCGAAGCACCACGTGATGATCGGGTGTGATAGATTCTAACGTTCACATACAACGGGTGTAAGACAGATTTACACATGCAAAGCACTTAGGTTAACTTGACGAGCCTAGCATGTACAAACATGGCCTCGGAACACAAGAGACCGAAAGGTCGAACATGAGTCATATGGAAGATACGATCAACATGGAGAGGTTCACCGATGATGACTAGTCCGTCTCACGTGATGATCGGACACGACCTAGTTGACTCGGATCATGTATCACTTAGATGACTAGAGGGATGTCTAATCTGAGTGGGAGTTCATTAAATAATTTGATTAGATGAACTTAAATTATCATGAACTTAGTCTAAAAACCTTTGCAAATATGTCTTGTAGATCAAATGGCCAATGCTCATGTCCACCTGAACTTCAACGCGTTCCTAGAGAAAACCAAGCTGAAAGATGATGGCAGCAACTATACGGACTGGGTCCAGAACCTGAGGATCATCCTCATAGCTGCAAAGAAAGATTATGTCTTAGAAGCACCACTAGGTGAAGCTCCCATCCCAGAGAACCAAGACGTCATGAACGCTTGGCAGTCTCGTGCTGATGATTACTCCCTCGTTCAGTGCGGCATGCTTTACAGCTTAGAACCGGGGCTCCAAAAGCATTTTGAGCAACACGGAGCATATGAGATGTTCGAAGAGCTGAAAATGGTTTTCCAAGCTCATGCCCGGGTCGAGAGATATGAAGTCTCCAACAAGTTCTTCAGCTGTAAGATGGAGGAAAATAGTTCTGTCAGTGAGCACATACTCAAAATGTCTGGGTTGTACAACCGCTTGACTCAGCTGGGAGTTAATCTCCCGGATGACGCGGTTATTGACAGAATCCTTCAGTCGCTTCCACCGAGCTACAAGAGCTTTGTGATGAACTTCAATATGCAGGGGATGGAAAAGACCATTCCTGAAGTATATTCAATGCTGAAATCAGCAAAGGTTGAGATCAAAAAGGAACATGAAGTGTTGATGGTAAATAAAACCACTAAGTTCAAGAAAGGCAAGGGTAAGAAGAACTTCAAGAAGGACGGCAAGGAAGTTGCCGCGCCCGATAAGTCAGCTGCCGGGAAGAAGTCAAAGAATGGACCCAAGCCTGAGACTGAGTGCTTTTATTGCAAAGGGAAGGGTCACTGGAAGCGGAACTGCCCCAAATACTTAGCGGACAAGAAGGCCGGCAACACTAAAGGTATATGTGATATACATGTAACTGATGTGTACCTTACCAGTGCTCGTAGTAGCTCCTGGGTATTTCATACCGGTGTTATTGCTCATATTTGTAACTCAAAGCAGGAGCTGCGGAATAAGTGGAGACTGGCGAAGGACGAGGTGACAATGCGCGTCGGGAATGGTTCCGGAGTCGATGTGATCGCCGTCGGCACGCTACCTCTACATTTACCTACGGGATTAGTTTTAAACCTCAATAATTGTTATTTAGTACCAGCTTTGAGCATGAACATTGTATCTGGATCTCGTTTAATACGAGATGGCTACTCATTTAAATCCGACAATAATGGTTGTTCTATTTGTATGAGAGATATGTTTTATGGTCATGCCCCGATGGTCAATGGTTTATTCTTAATGAATCTCGAATGTGATGTTACACATATTCATAGCGTGAATACCAAAAGTTGTAAAGTTGATAACGATAGTCCCACATACTTGTGGCACTTCCGCCTTGGTCACATTGGTGTCAAGCGCATGAAGAAGCTCCATGCTGATGGACTTTTAGAGTCTCTCGATTATGAATCATTTGACACATGCGAGCCATGCCTCATGGGCAAAATGACCAAGACTCTGTTCTCCGGAACAATGGAGCGAGCAACCAACTTATTGGAAATCATACATACGGATGTGTGCGGTCCAATGAGCGTTGAGGCTCGCGGAGGATATCTTTATGTTTTCACTCTCACTGATGACTTGAGTAGATATGGGTATGTCTACTTGATGAAACACAAGTCTGAGACCTTTGAAAAGTTCAAGGAATTTCAGAATGAGGTAGAGAATCAACATGACCGAAAAATAAAGTTCTTACAATCAGATCGTGGAGGAGAATATTTAAGTCATGAATTTGGTACGCACTTAAGGAAATGTGGAATCGTTTCACAACTCACGCCGCCTGGAACACCTCAGCGTAACGGTGTGTCTGAACATCGTAATCGCACTTTATTAGATATGATGCGATCTATGATGTCTCTTACCGATTTACCGCCATCTTTTTGGGGATACGCTCTAGAGACAGCTACATTCACTTTAAATAGGGCACCGTCTAAATCCGTTGAGACGACACCGTATGAATTATGGTTTGGGAAGAAACCTAAGCTGTCGTTTCTAAAAGTTTGGGGATGCGATGCTTATGTCAAGAAACTTCAACCTGAAAAGCTCGAAAGTCGGGAAAATGCGTCTTCACAGGATACCCTAAGGAAACCATTGGGTATACCTTCTACCTTAGATTCGAAGGCAAGATCTTTGTTGCCAAGAACGGGTCCTTCCTGGAGAAAGAGTTTCTCTCGAGAGAAGTAAGTGGGAGGAAAGTGGAACTTGATGAAGTACTACCTCTTGAACCGGTAAGTAGCGTAGCTCAGGAAGATGTTCTTGTGGTGCCTACACCGACTGGAGAGGAAATTAATGATGATGATCAAGCTACTTCGGATCAAGTTGCTACTGAACTTCGTAGGTCCACAAGGACACGTTCCACACCAGAGTGGTATGGCAACCCTGTCCTGGAAATCATGTTGTTAGACAATGGTGAACCTTCAAACTATGAAGAAGTGATGGCGGGCCCAGATTCCAACAAATGGCTTGAAGCCATGCAATCCAAGATAGAATCCATGTATGAAAACAAAGTACGGACTTTGACAGACTTTCCCGATGATCGGCAAGCGATAGAAAACAAATGGATCTTTAAGAAGAAGACGGACGCAGATGGTAATGTTACCATCTATAAAGCTATACTTGTCGCTAAGGGTTATCGGCAAGTTCAAGGGGTTGACTACGATGAGACTTTCTCTCCCGTAGCGAAGCTGAAGTCCGTCCGAATCATGTTAGCAATTGCCGCATACTATGATTATGAGATATGGCAGATGGATGTCAAAACGGCATTCCTTAACGGTTATCTTAAGGAAGAACTGTATATGATGCAGCCGAAAGGTTTTGTCGACCCTGAGAATGCTAACAAGGTATGCAAGCTCCAGCGATCCATTTATGGGCTGGTGCAAGCATCTCGGAGTTGGAACATTCGCTTTGATGAGATGATCAAAGCGTTTGGGTTTATGCAGACTTATGGAGAAGCTTGCGTTTACAAGAAAGTGAGTGGGAGCTCTGTAGCATTTCTCATATTATATGTAGATGACATACTTCTGATGGGAAATGATATAGAATTTTTGGACAGCATTAAGGCCTAGTTGAATAAGTATTTTTCAATGAAGGACCTTGGAGAAGCTGCTTACATACTAGGCATCAAGATCTATAGGGATAGATCGAGACGCCTTATAGGTCTTTCACAAAGCACATACCTTGATAAGATATTGAAGAAGTTCAATATGGATCAGTCCAAGAAAGGGTTCTTGCCTGTATTACAAGGTGTGAGATTGAGCTCGGCTCAATGCCCAACCACGGAAGAAGATAAAAAAGAGATGAGTGTCATCCCCTATGCCTCAGCCATAGGATCTATTATGTATGGCATGCTGTGTACCAGACCCGATGTAAACCTTGCCGTAAGTTTGGTAGGAAGGTACCAAAGTAATCCCGGCAAGGAACACTGGACAGTGGTCAAGAATATCCTGAAGTACCTAAAAAGGACAAAGGAATTGTTTCTCGTTTATGGAGATGACGAAGAGCTCGTCGTAAAGGGTTACGTCGACACTAGCTTCAACACAGATCTGGATGACTCGAAGTCACAAACCGGATACGTGTATATTTTGAATGGTGGGGCAGTAAGCTGGTGCAGTTGCAAGCAAAGCGTCGTGGCGGGATCTACCTGTGAAGCGGAGTACATGGCAGCCTCGGAGGCAGCGCATGAAGCAATCTGGGTGAAGGAGTTCATCACCGACCTAGGAGTCATACCCAATGCGTCGGGGCCGATCAAACTCTTCTGTGACAACACTGGAGCTATTGCACTTGCCAAGGAGCCCAGGTTTCACAAGAAGACCAGGCACATCAAGCGTCGCTTCAACTCCATTCATGAAAATGTTCAAGATGGAGACATAGATATTTGTAAAGTACATACGGTGTTGGGGATATTACTACTAGGTGTGAACCGGCCTACCTGGGCCGGGTTAACTTCATTAGTAGTATAAAGGTGATTAAGCAGATGAAGGCCCAAGGCCTGTAGTCGGTTTAGAACCTGTAGCCGTAAACTGGCTTGATATGTAAACTTGCATTGTAAGTTAGGAATAGAGAGAGACCAACCGGGATACGAGTATGAACCGGTGTGGGACTCTGTGGACCGACGGGCGTCACCCGTGTATATAAGGGGACGACCCGGCGGCGGTTCAAGGACATACAACAATAGCTCGAGCCTAGTTGAAGCTTGTTTGCTCCCTAGCCATCGAAACCACATCAATTCCATCACAACTAGACGTAGGCTTTTACCTTCATCGAAGGGGCTGAACTAGTATAAACCCTTGTGTCTTTGTGTCCGCTTTAACCCCTTCAAGTTAACCTGTAGCGATGGCTCCACGACTAAGTCCTTTCACGAGGACATCTGCCGTGACAAATCCACGACAGTTGGCGCCCACCGTGGGGCTATCGCACGACGGTTTGATGATCTTGGAGGGCAAGCTCAAAGGACAGGATGGCTGCAGAGCGGGCCGCTTTGGACGCCCAGGCCTATAAGCTCATGCTCGACCAGAACGCATCATAGGAGGTCTTGAAGCGGAAGCACAGATCACGCCTGCCGTTAGGGTTCGACCCTCGCAATCTCTTTCACACTCCGGGAGCTGGAACCAGTAATCCGCCGGGGCACCTGGTGGTAAACCGGGTCGAGGCACCAGGGCCAGGAGCGACGGTCCAACCCCGCCTGATGGAACCTCCTCGGCAGAACATTGTGATTCCTCCGCCGGTCCAGACACCTCCGGGCCATTATTCTAATCCTATGGACAATCTTGTCGCAGCTGCTGCGCGATTAGAAGCTATCCCGGTTGAAGGAGACTCTCCGCAAGCGATAGAGACGCGCCGAGTTAAGGAACTTCTCCGGACCGCTTTGATTCAACAGGAGGCATATTCATACAGCTGCGATCAGATTCATTCCACACCTCGTCCAAGTCGAAGCTATAGTAGGTGCCTGGATGAACCGGCCATATCAAGCAATGCGCGGGGCCGTGAGGCAGCCCGTGGCAATAACCCGGCCGGTGGTGTTCACGATGCTTAGGATGTAGTGGACCGGGCCCAGGCACGAAGGGAGGCCGAGTTAGCAGCACAGAACGAGGCGGATCAGCTTACACCAGTTCGTCCTACCACCTTTGCCGGGCCAGGGGTCGCATCTACCTTGGGAGTGCCCTGTTTAGTCCCCACTTTACGCAATGTATGCCTGCCCAAGGACTTCAAGGGTCCATGCAAAGTGCCAAATTACACCGCTGATTTATCTCCAGAAGCGTGGGTAGAGAGTTATGAGATGGCAATGGAGATGCTGGATGTGGATGAGACCGCGTGTGCAAAGTACTTCACCATGATGCTTGAAGGCACAGCCCGTACTTGGTTGAAGAGCCTGCCGCCTAATTCTATCAGTTCATGGGCCGAGTTGTGGACCCGGTTTATCCAGAATTTCAAAGATACATGTAAACAGCCTAAGTCCATAGTAGACTTGGCGGCTTGTGTTCAGGAGGACGGAGAGTCAACAACCCATTGGGTACGCCACGTTTTTGAAGTCTTGCACTCGTCTGACAGGATCAATGTCGACTCTGCGATCTTGACCCTGGAGGGCAACTGCCGGTTTAAGCCTCTAAAGTTGAAGTTGGGGCGTATGAAGAGGTTCTGTAATGACATGGGAACTCTCATGGCCGCTTTAGTGAAGTATGCTAATTCTGATAGTACCAAGGATCCCGAGACTGACGATGACGAAGCGGGAAAGGGAAAAAAGAATAGCAACTCTAAGGGGCATCAATACAGACCGGCGGGCCATGGAAACGGAGGCAAGTGTAAAGCGGATGGCAGCATGGACTTTGTGGCTAACACTAATGTGCAAGACAATGGTCAGCGGCGCAGAGGTAAAGCGGCGAATCGTAATGGGGCTCCAAATCCTAACCCGGATCGCTTAAACTATTTGCTGAATCAGCCTTGCCCAAAACACGGGACGAAGGAGGCGCCGGCTAACCACCTTTGGAAGGATTGTTACATTATGCAGGAATTTAAAAGCTCTAATGCCTTCTGGTATGACCGTGGGACAGGTGGTGGCTCAGGATCCGGTTTCCATGGGCCAGGTCACGATGGAGCTTCCGGTTCAGGTTTCAATCAGGGCGGTAATAATAACCAGGATAATCAGAGCGGCCAAGGAGGTTACAACCAACAGCAACATCAACAGCGGTCGAGTTATCAGAGCCAGCCAAAACAATTAAACAATGGGCAGTATCACGTTTTCACAACTAGCTCGGATAAGCGCGATCGGAAACTTCATAAGCGAGCAGTGAACTCTGTTGAACCGGCCGTACCGCGCTATTTACGCTGGTCAGAGCAGCCTATCGTGTGGAGCAGGGAGGATCACCCCCCCTCCCCCCGGGTTGACAATCCGGGCCAGTTGGCATTAGTGATAGACCCTCAAGTGGGAGGTTATAAATTCACCAAGGTACTCATGGATGGAGGGAGCAGTATTAACATCCTGTACTATGAGACATTCCGCCGCATGGGGCTAACAGACAAGGATCTCAGACCGTCTAATACTGTGTTCCATGGTGTGGTGCCTGGCAAATCAGCATATCCTGTTGGTAAGATAGCCCTGGAGGTGGCTTTTGGGGACGAGCATGATTCCCGATCCGAAACACTAACCTTTGAGGTGGTGAAGATCCGGAGCCCGTATCACGCATTGTTTGGGCGGCCGGCTTATGCCAAATTCATGGCACGGCCTTGTTATATCTATTTACAGCTCAAGATGCCGGGTCACAAGGGGACAATAACGGTTCATGGGAGCCGCAAGATTGCTTTGGAATGTGAGGAAGGTGATGCGGCCTATGCAGAGTCGGTTTGTGCCACGGAGGAGTTAAAATATTATAGGGACAATGTTTGTCCGGCGGACATGACCCCTTTGAAGAAGCCAACTACGGAGCATGATTCAGATCTGAAGTTCAAATCAGTGGCTGAGACCAAGCTTGTTGACTTCGTGCCCGGCGATTCGTCCAAGCAGTTCACTGTCAGTGCCAACTTGGATCCTAAATAGGAAAGCGCGCTCATCAAGTTCATCCGTGAGAATCGGGACATTTTTGCATGGAAGCCTTCTGACATGCCAGGTGTACCGAGGGAACTCGCTGAGCACACTCTTAATGTTGATCCCAAGTATAAACCGGTAAAGCAATTTCTCCGCTAGTTTAACGAAGAGAGGCGCAAAGCTATTGGGGAGGAGGTGGCCAGGCTCTTAGCAGCTGGTTTTATCATTGAAGTGTTCCATCCAGAGTGGCTTGCTAATCCGGTGCTGGTTCTTACGAAAAATGGCACTTGGCGTATGTGTGTGGATTATACGGATCTTGACAAGGCTTGTCCAGTGGATCCTTTTGCCCTCCCTCGCATTGACCAGATTATTGACGCCACGGCGGGTTGTGAGCGTTTGAGTTTTTTGGATGCGTATTCTGGGTATCATCAGATCAAAATGGCGGTTAAAGACCAGGAGAAGACGGCGTTCATTACTCCCTTTGGAGCCTTCTGCTATGTATCTATGCCTTTTGGGCTCAAGAGCGCCCAAGCCACTTATCAACGGTGTGTACAGAATTGTCTACATAAACAGATCGGCCGCAATATGCACGCCTATGTGGATGATATTGTAGTCAAGTCAAGACAGAAGGAGACACTGGTCGATGATTTGAAGGAAACCTTTGACAACTTGCGGGTTTATAAGATGATGCTTAATCCTGCCAAATGTGTTTTTGGTGTTCCGGCAGGCAAGTTACTGGGCTTTCTTGTGTCCAACAGAGGAATTGAGGCTAATCCGGAGAAGATTACGGCTATCACCTCCCTGGCTAAACGAAGTGTATCAACGATGTTCAGCGTTTGGCGGGTCGGATCGCCGCCCTGAGCCAGTTTATCAGCCGCCTCGGAGAGAAGGCCATCCCTTTATACCAGATGTTGAGAAAGACAGATCACTTCATCTGGAGTCCGGCTGCTGATGAAGCATTGGAGGACTTGAAGCGGCAATTAGCCAATCCGCCCGTTCTTGCAGCTCCAGTCGACAAGGAGCCGTTATTGTTATACGTAGCGGCCAATGCTCGTGCAGTTAGCGTGGCTATTGTTGTAGAACGCAAGGAGGCAGGCAAGGAGTATCCGGTTCAGTGGCCGGTTTACTATATCAGCGAGGTGCTTATTGAATCCAAACAAAGGTATCCGCATTGGCAGAAGCTGGTATATGGAGTTTTCATGGCAAGCCGGAAGTTGAAGCAATATTTCCAAGGGCACCCCATCACAGTGGGCAGTTCAACTCCCTTGGGCAATATCATACAGAACCGGGAGGCGACTGGCCGGATTGCCAAGTGGGCCATAGAACTTGGGCCGCACGGATTGAAGTACGTGCCTCGGACGGCGGTGAAGTCTCAAGCACTTGTTGATTTCATCAATGATTGGACGGAGTTGCAAGCACCAGAGGAAAAGCTGGATCACACATATTGGACTATCCATTTTGATGGATCCAGGCAATTGGAAGGCTCGGGGGCTGGAGTCGTGTTAACTTCCCCACGAGGTGATAAGTTTTGTTATGTTCTCCGCTTAATGTTCCCTTGTACTAATAATGCAGCTGAGTATGAAGCCTTGCTCCATGGTCTCCGGATGGCTAAAGAGATGAATCTAAGTCGGGTTAAGTGCTTCGGTGACTCGGACCTCGTAGCTCAACAGGTGTCTGGCACTTGGGACTCTAAAGACCCACTTATGGCGGCATATCGTCGTGAGGTGGATATTGTTGCAGGTCACTTCAAGGGTTATCAGGTGGATCATGTGGATCGTGGAAAAAATGAAGCGGCGGACGCTTTAAGCCGGTTGGGCTCTCAGCGTAAACCGGTCCCGCCTAATGTCTTTCTTGATGTGTTGCACAATCCGTCAGTCAAGCTCCTAGGTGAAGCGGATTTGGCTATTCCTGATTCGGAGGCTCAATTGGTGGCAGCCCTGCATATTATACCGGATTGGACAGTTCCTTATCTTGTGTACATGAACCGGGGAGAGTTGCCAGAGGATGATACTCTAGCCAGGCAGATAGTCCGGCGATCCAAGTCTATGACTAGTGTCAATGGCGAATTGCATCATTGCAGTGTATCAGGGGCGTTTCAACGCTGCGTCTCCCCTGAGGAAGGCTGTGAAATTTTACGCGAAATCCATGAAGGGGATTGTGGTCACCACGCCGGTTCAAAGTATCTGGTAGCTAAGGCGTTTCGTCATGGGTTCTACTGGTTGACAGCTCATGCTGATGCGGAGGACTTGGTTAAACGGTGTGATGGCTGTCAGAAATTTTCAAGGCGTGCTCATGTGCCGGCTCAAGAATTGAGGATGATTCCAATTACTTGGCCGTTTGCAACATGGGGGCTGGATATGGTCGGACCTTTTAAAAGGTCCAAGTATAAGAAAACCCACCTTTTGGTGGCAGTTGACAAGTTTACCAAGTGGGTTGAAGCGGAGCCTGTCAGCAAGTGTGATGCAGCTACAGCGGTGCAGTTCATTAAAAAGGTGGTTTTCCGGTTTGGCTTTCCACACAGTATCATTACTGACAATGGTACCAATTTATCCAAGGGTGCTATGAAGGAATTCTGTGAACGTGAGCACATCAGACTTGACGTATCATCAGTGGCTCACCCCCAGTCCAATGGGCAGGCAGAACGAGCTAATCAAGAGATCTTGCGAGGCATCAAACCCCGACTTATGGTTCCATTGCAAAGAACACCGGGATGTTGGGTTGAAGAGCTACCATCTGTACTATGGAGTATCAACACTACGCCCAACCGATCTACAGGATACACACCGTTTTTTATGGTCTACGGAACAGAGGCGGTTCTCCCTAGTGATATCCGGCACGATTCGCCTCGTGTGGCGGCTTATGCTGAAGCGGACAATGAGACAGCACGGCAAGATGCTTTGGACCTATTAGATGAGGAGCGTGACATAGCGGCTGCCCGCTCGGCGATTTATCAACAAGATCTTCGTCGCTATCACAATCGCCGGGTCAGAACCAGAACTTTTCAAGAAGGAGATTTGGTGCTTCAGCTCATCCAAGATCAGACGGATATGCACAAGTTATCCCCACCTTGGGAGGGACCTTTCGTGGTCAGCAAGAATCTGCACAATGGGTCGTACTATCTGATTGATATTCGAGAGCATAAAGACTCACGCACATCAGAGGAGGAGACCAACAGGCCGTGGAATATAGATCATCTTCGGCCTTACTACAATTGAGCCATCGGCTCTATCTATGTACATACTATGGTAGTGTATATATTATCATTGATATAATAAAACCGGAGCCTCAGCTAAAGCGGGGTCTCTGTTCTTTCATATCATGTGTGGTTACATGGAGTGGTTCTGTTTTAAAGCGACCTCTGGTTTACCCCTTGAAATTTGCTTTTCAACAAAAGCTTTGTGATATCACTTGGGGCCTTGGTCGTGTCCGAACCAATGCGACGCCTTTTGATAGGCGAAAGCCACCTTGGGGACATGGTCAAGTCTGAACCAGTCACGCCTCTTGATCGGCCTAAGGCCACAGAATCACTTGGGGGCTTGGTCGAACCCGAACCATTGCCACACCTTTTGATCGGCATAAATGCCACGGTTTCATTTGGGGACCTGGCTGACTTGAACTATTTTCACTCCTATTTGGGGGCTTGGTCCTGTCCGACCATGGTAACACCATCTGATCAGCTCAGTAAAGCATGTTTTTGCAAACGGTTTTATCATTGCCTTTGTTTCCATATTTCTTTTATGGCTATTCTTCAATTTTTGTTGTGCTTCCTTTAAACCAACAACACCTTTTTACTGGTTCAGCTGACGGAAATCGGTTCATTTGTATTCCGGAGAAATATGCCCGGTTTAACTTTCCTGTTAACATCATGAAGTAGCAGGGGGGCTCATAATGACCCAGCACGGTTTACATGGGAGTTGTTTTCTCCCCTTTGATGGTAACGGTTTATAAAACCTCCGTTTCAAGCCTGGCTAAGCCAATTTTATGCCCAGTGATGGAAGGTATTTTGTATCGCATTTTTTGATTATATGTTTTAAATACATTGATCAAGGTTATAAACCGGTTGGCGGTATAACCGCCACCGCAGTTCAAGATTTTCTGATTGCAGGAAATATAAATTGAGGATTTCAAGCAAAAGCATCAGTACTTATGCACGAAGGCATATTTAAGGCAGAAGTATTGACTATCCTATTACAAGGCAACATGGTGCCCAGATAAGATCATTGTTATTTTGGCAGATCATAATAAGGCAGTTGTCTAAACCGGCTTCCGGTTCAAGCCTGCTCATCAAACCGGTCTGACGGTTGTGGGTCGTCCCGCGCCGCTTCACCTTCCTCATCTCTATCCATTGGCTGGAAATCAACAGTGGACCAGTCGATTCCCATTAAAGCTTGAAAGACAGCTTCTTCATGGATCAGAGAAGACGGTTCAATATCAGGAGCGTAAGTATGCTTACGGATTGGAGGAACCAGATTCGCCGCTTCAGGAATTGGTGCGGCCACTCTTTTGTTCTGATCATTGTACTGAGCTTCATAATGCGACAAGTCGGCCTCTTCAGCCAATTGACAAGCCAGAGGGCGTACTGCACGGTTTATTGCCCTCAAATCATCTTCATTGAACTCTGAGCCATCTTCCTTCAAGCTGGGATAGCCTTGAGCTGCTTTAACAGGATCGAAATCCGGCACCCATGCTTTTGCCCGGATTAAGGCGTTGATGGCTCCGGTTCGAGCAGCAGATTTTTTTAGTTCTTCAATCCGAGCAGGAAGCATTGACAATCTGTTAAGAGTGTCTTGGATTAATGTGGGTGCCGGATTGTTATGAGATGCAGTGGTGATGATCCGTTGCGCTCCGGTATACAGCTGTTCAATTAAAGTGTAGGCAGCCTTCAGCTTCTTCCGAACATCTGACCCTAAGTGACCAATGCGTGTACCTGCAAACAATACCGGAAAGATCACAAACCGGATCTATTATAAGCATGCCCGAGTTGTCCAGGAAACCAAAAGGCGCTTACCAAAGATAGCAGCAGTCATGGAATGTACTTTCCGCTTTACGGCGGTCAGCTCATCTACCACCGGTTTAAGGGCAGCTTCAGCGTTTTCAGCTCTTTTTATTAAATCGGCCTTTTCAGTGGCCCAATCAGTCCGCTCCTTCTTGAAGCCCTCTTTCAGCTGTTCTGTGATGCTTAAAGCGCTGGTTGTTTCTTCCCTTGCCTTGTCGGTTTCAGCTTGTTGGGTTTTCAAAATTTCCTGCAGATCAGTAATCCGGTCCTCTTTGATCCTCACTTCAGCCTGCATAAAGACAATGCTTGGCTTTCAACAAACGGTATAAGAATTTGAAGTACCAACCACATAACAAGTTATATGCTTGATACTTGGGGGCTAATGCACCTTCAACTTTCATCTATTACTAAATCGCAAAGTCCCAAGCTCAATACAGGTATTCAACTTGGCACTTGGGGGCTAATGGCTATTTGCTCAGTTATGTTCTGATGTTAGAATCTTTAATGGAGTCCCGGTTTAACTATACTAAGTTGAACCGGCCCTTCGGGGTTACATTGATGGATTTCAAAGTATTGAGGACTATATTCAAGTTCCGGTTTGAAGAAGATTACAAAACTGGCACTTGGGGGCTAGGAGGATTAATACAGTGCCAGTAATTAAAGAAAGAAGAAGCGCAAGGGAGTTACCTCAAATTTATCTCTCATTATTTTTACCAGGCCAGCTTCATAGTCATGACTAGTATATAGCCGGTTCAAGTAACCAGAATGAACATCTTGGGCACTCAGAGCAGCATATGTTTCCAGATCAACATCCCATTTGCCTTTGTTCATGCCAGAAGAATCTTCTTTCACAGTATGCTTGGCCAAAGCGACAGGATTCCCTGGTTCAAAGCGACCTACGCCGGTAATTACAACGTCATTATCCTTGGACTCACCGGTTTGTGTTGGCGCGGTCGGTTTATCGGCAGGTTTTGAAGGACGGCGGGATCCATCAATCCGGACGGAGCTGGCAGGCTGGTCAAGAAGGACTGAGGTATTGATAGGCCTTTTATCAGTAATAGCATCATCTTGCAAAGGAGGATCATTGGGAATATCTTCAGGAACGAACGATTCAAGATCTGGTGTTTTATCCTGTTCAGGGGCAGCATCTTCCTCGGCCGCTTTATTCAGGCGGGCTTTTTTGCTTGGTTTAGGTTTAGCCCTGTAAGAGAAACAAAAAGTCAAGGAACAACCTAAGTTGTAACGTAGTATACCAGAAGCATATGTTCAGTCTAGCTTACCCAAGAACCATTTTCAGTGGTGGCAGCTGAGTGGCCGACGATTCACCAGAGGAAGAATGGGAAGTAACCTGATAATCAGAGTCGGACGGATTAAGAGGTTGACGGATGAAACCCGCTTTAGGACATAAATTAATAAAAAGGTCGGAGACCTCGGAGCGGCGTTTTCAAACCGGACTGTTTGGTAAACCGGAGGAGGTAACTACCTGGCCGCTGTGCCGGGTTGTGCGGCGAGCTTCATGTTGCGAGTCTTCATAAGAAATTTGGGATCCAAATAAGCAAGAGGATGAGAAAATTTAACTTTCCGGTTTGCCTGGCGAAATTTTGGCAAAGGCAAAGGATCCGAATCAGAAGAGAGAATAATTACCTCAGCGACGTCAGCATTACTGGCTTTAGTGTCGTCCTGAGAAGTATCATCATCAATAAGGCGTGTAAAAAGTAAGCCTAGTGAATCAAGTTCTACCTCAGGGACCGAGTTACCCACATCATCATCAACAGCCGGATCAGATGAAGCAGTGGTTTTCCTCTTTTTAGCAGGCTTCTTGATGACCTTGGTCTTTGGCCGGATTGGCCGTTCTGCTTTCTCCGGTTTGTCTTGTGAAAGCTTCTTGCTCCAAAATGGATTATCACCCTGGGTAAGCAGCAATTGATGTCAGACAGAGATAGCAATAACAGGTTCAATAAAAAGTACAATCAAAAACATACAGCTGGCGGTTTGTTGGTAGCACAGAAAGGGGGCAGGCCGGTTTGAGCGCAGAGGTGCTCCGGTTCGTTCAGCATTTTCTTCACAGCCTCTGTGACTTCATCATCGGAGAGCTGGATGTTGATGTGTCGGAGTGGGTCATCAACGCTACCAGTATACTTGCACATTAACCCGGAGCGCCGGCTGAGAGGCAGTATGCTCCATGATATCCAACAGCGTGCGAGATCTACTCCTGTTAAACCGTTGGCCATGAAGGCTCGGAGCTTGGATAATTGCGGAGCGTATTTACTCCTCTCCTTGGCACTTAACCTTTGTGGGAAGGGGTGTGTATTGCTGAGCCGCTCCGGACAAAAGCCAGGCAAAGGATTTTCATCATTAGGGGAAGTGTCTTTGCAGTAAAACCATGTGGCATTCCACTCCTTGGGGTGACTGTGTAATCTGGCATGGGGATAACTGATTTCTTTCCTTTTCTGAATTGCCATACCACCCAATTCGGTATTGGGACCATCAGTGAATTCTGTGCGGCGGTTTAAGTGGAAGCAGTCTCTGAACAATTCAACTGTGGGTTCCTCTTGAAGGTATACCTCACAGAGCACTTGGAAGTGACATAAATTGGTAACAGAATTGGGGCCAGTATCTTGCGGGCGAAGTTGAAAATTGGCTAACACGTCCCGATAAAATTTAGAGCCGGGCGGTTTGAAGCCCCGGGCTAAGTGATCCGCAAAGATCACAACCTCTCCCTCTTGAGGTGTGGGAGGACATTCATTACCAGGAACCCTCCAGTGGATAATCTCTTTGCTGTCTAAAGCGCCGATCGAGACTAAATCATCCAACTGAGTTTCTGTGACACGAGAAGGAACCCAGTTGCACTCATATACTTGTTTGGCCATGGTGAGATCTACAAGAAATAGGTGATTCCGGTTCAAGAACATGTTGGATAAAAGAAGGCGCTGGTATGAACAATGCTAAATCGGAGGCAGTATACTTAAACCGGATTTTTATGAAGTGGCATCATATGGCTAAAGAGTTCTGGCGGTTCAACAAGGGAACTAATGGTATATAGCGGTTTATTAACTTTTTCTATATTAAGTTAAACCGCCTGATCTAAACATTGAAAGCAATTGAGGTTGTGGATGGCTAAGTATGCAGAAACAGGTTTTATAAAGTCTTATTGCGGCAATGGATCTGAAGCAAGTTCAGAAAAACAGAAAATATTCAAAAGATTAAAGCAGAACGGAAGTGAATCAATGGGCAGGTACGTAGATGAGACCTATGGACTTGAGCGTGAAACTACAGGTGGATACTAAAAGGCTACTGCTAATCAGAGCAGGGTTTCACAGATCTATCCAGGAGTCTGGGTACGAGCATGAACAAGTGAGGAACGCGGCAAGAACATGAAACCCTAGAACAGATCTATGTCAAGAAGAGCAGAAGGCTTACCAGAATCGAGGAAGACGCGGAAAGCTACCGCAGTGCTCTGGATCATTCAGGTTGATGCAGCGGCCCAAGACGGTGCAGAGGTCGATGGCGGTGGCGGAGCTCCGAGGCTGGCGATGCGAGGAAGACAAAGAGAAAGAGACGAAGGGAAGAAAAGGAAATGACTCTTCGGTCCTATTTATAAGGCAAAGGACGTGTGTCAGGCGCGCGAATCCGGGAGCCACAGAATTCGGAAGTGGAGCTGCTGCCTTGGGTATCGCAGATCTATTAATAAAAGAAGGTGTCATAAATGTTAACTTCATGATGACGTCATGCCGGTTTACAGCAACCAGAGATGATGACGACATGGCGGTTTATCAATTACCAGAGGATGTTGAAGACAAAGATTTCCTTGTGAAGGATTGACATGAACCAGTTCAAATCAATATGGGGCCTAATGTTGGGGATATTACTACTAGGTGTGAACCGGCCTACCTGGGCCGGGTTAACTTCATTAATAGTATAAAGGTGATTAAGCAGATGAAGGACCAAGGCCTGTAGTCGTTTTAGAACCTGTAGCCGTAAACCGGCTTGATATGTAAACTTGCATTGTAAGTTAGGAATAGAGAGAGACCAACCGGGATACGAGTATGAACCGGTGTGGGACTCTGTGGACCGACGGGCGTCACCCGTGTATATAAGGGGACGACCCGGCGGCGGTTCAAGGACAGACAACAACAGCTCGAGCCTAGGTGAAGCTTGTTTGCTCCCTAGCCATCGAAACCACATCAATTCCATCACAACTAGACGTAGGCTTTTACCTTCATCGAAGGGGCCGAACTAGTATAAACCCTTATGTCTTTGTGTCCGCTTTAACCCCTTCAAGTTAACCCGTAGCGATGGCTCCACGACTAAGTCCTTTCACGAGGACATCTTCCGTGACAAATCCACGACATACGGACCTGAATGTGGCAGATCCGTTGACTAAACATCTCCCTAGGGCAAAACATGATCAACACCAGAATTCCATGGGTGTTTGATTCATCACAATGTAACTAGATTATTGAACTCTAGTGCAAGTGGGAGACTGTTGGAAATATGCCCTAGAGGCAATAATAAAATGGTTATTATTATATTTCTTTGTTCATGATATTTGTCTGTTATTCATGCTATAATTGTATTATCCGGAAATCATAATACACGTGTGAATACATAGACCACAACATGTCCCTAGTGAGCCTCTAGTTGACTAGCTCGTTGATCAATAGATAGTCATGGTTTCCTGACTATGGACATTGGATGTCATTGATAACGGGATCACATCATTAGGAGAATGATGTGATGGACAAGACCCAATCCTAAGCATAGCTCAAAGATCGTGTAGTTCGTTTAGCTAGAGCTTTTCCAAATGTCAAGTATCATTTCCTTAGACCATGAGATTGTGCAACTCCCGGATATCGTAGGAGTGCTTTGGGTGTACCAAACGTCACAATGTAACTGGCTGACTATAAAGGTGCACTACGGGTATCTCCGAAAGTGTCTGTTGGGTTGGCACGAATCGAGACTGGGATTTGTCACTCCGTATGACGGAGAGGTATCTCTGGGCCCACTCGGTAATGCATCATCATAATGAGATCAATGTGACCAAGTGTCTGGTCACGGGATCATGCATTACGGTACGAGTAAAGTGACTTGCCGGTAACGAGATTAAACGAGGTATTGGGATACCGACGATCGAGTCTCGGGCAAGTAACGTACCGATTGATAAAGGGAATTGTATACGGGGTTGTTTGAATCCTCGACATCGTGGTTCATCCGATGAGATCATCGAGGAGTATGTGGGAGCCAACATGGGTATCCAGATCCCGCTGTTGGTTATTGACCGGAGAGGCGTCTCGGTCATGTCTGCATGTCTCCCGAACCCGTAGGGTCTACACACTTAAGGTTCGGTGATGCTAGGGTTGTAGAGATATAAGTATGCAGTAAACCGAAAGTTGTTCGGAGTCCCGGATGAGATCCCGGACGTCACGAGGAGTTCCGTAATGGTCCGGAGGTAAAGAATTATATATAGGAAGTCGAGTTTCGGCCATCGGGAAAGTTTCGGGGGTCACCGGTATTGTATCGGGACCACCGGAAGGGTCCCGGGGGTCCATCGGGTGGGGCCACCTATCCCGGAGGGCCCCATGGGCTGAAGTGGGAGGGGAACCAGCCCCAGGTGGGCTGGTGCGCCCCCCTTGGGCCCCCCTGCGCCTAGGGTTGGAAACCCTAGGGGTGGGGGCGCCTCCACTTGCCTTGGGGGGCAAGGCTCCCCCTTGGTCGCCGCCCCCCTTGGAGATTCAATCTCCTAGGGCCGGCGCCCCCCCTGGGGACCCTATATAAAGAGGGGGGAGGGAGGGTAGCCGGACCTATGCACTTGGCGCCTCCCTTCCCCTTGCTACACCTCTCCCTCCCGTAGACGCTTGGCGAAGCCCTGCCGGATCCCTGCTGCATCCACCACCACGCCGTCGTGCTGCTGGATCTTCACCAACCTCTCCTTCCCCCTTGCTGGATCAAGAAGGAGGAGACGTCTCCCTGATCGTACGTGTGTTGAATGCGGAGGTGCCGTCCGTTCGGTGCTAGGATCTCCGGTGATTTGGATCACGACGAGTACGACTCCCTCAACCCCGTTCCCTTGAACGCTTCCGCTTGATCTACAAGGGTATGTAGATGCACTCCTCTCTCTCGTTGCTAGATGAACTCATAGATTGATCTTGGTGAAACCGTAGAAATTTTTTTATTTTCTACAACGTTCCCCAACAGTATCGACCTGTTACATATGTCTTATATGTATGCGAAATACCTAAACACTCTTATGCGCAAAAAGAAAAATGTTTATATGTCGACAAAGTCTTTTCTTAGGAATCCAAAAGAAAGACTTCTATTTATTACTCCCTCTGTTCCTGAATATAAGCCTTTTAGAGATTTCAATATGGATAGCATATATACGGAGTAAAATGAGTGAATCTACACTCTAAAATACGTCTATATACATCTGTATGTAGTCCATATTAAAATCTCTAAAATGGCTTATATTTAGAAATAGAGGGAGTAGAACATAATTTTGTTTTCTCTTTTCAAGTTGTAAGAGATAGTCAATATGTCATTTTCTTTTATTTTGGAACCATTTTTTGACAAGTGCATCTATAATCTATTGGGACCTTGTTGGCAAGTGAAATCCACGTTCTTCGTGTATCCCTTTTCAAAGGTAACTTACATATGTGTATAATAAATAACAAAAATGCAAGTTCCATTAGGAGTTCTTAAACTATCACAACCTTCTCGCTTGCCTTTTTGTTTCACTTTGTTTCGAGACTCTCTAATCTTTCATCCATTTCTCGCATGACTCCTTTTAACCATCAAACTAACAAATTCCGTTAGGTGGATGCTGACATGGGAAACCGAGCGTGAGCTAGGGCGTAACGGTGGGAATATCATATGAGAAAGGGGGCCCATCATATCACAGAAAATAAGAGAGGCAACTGAAAAGTTGTGATAGTAACACCCCCCCCCCACACACACACACTCACACTAAAGAGCATCGATAGATTAGGAAATATGTAATGGAAAATTAGTCTTTGTTTCTCTTCTATTGTCTACTGAAATAGCC
>NC_041383.1:709540659-709549098 GCF_002162155.2 Triticum dicoccoides
CCCCAAGGCTAGATAATTTGATACCTTCCTTCCAACTGCTATCAAACTTTGCTCATTTTGCTCGTCATTATGATGTTGGTTTTCATTTTGAGGTTCCAAAATATATTGGGAACTACTAATATCGCTACTTATCGGACAAAGCTAGGATAAAGCAAAAGATAAACACACTCAATCCTCCTCCCCAAGAAAAGACCCAGGGCGATGGACCTCGGCCCTTCGCCAGCGGGAGGGACCACACTCTCGTTATTTTTAGGTTCATCATCTTGGTTGGGATTGTGTGATGGCGGCGATGTCCCTCAGTAGGAATAATGCTGCTCACATTCGATCCCCATCCCCATCATGCGTCTACCATCGTTGGAAGGCGTTTGGAGGAGAGTCTTCACCAGGTCTCACGGGATTCAGCCGGTAGCAGATCTTTAAAGGATCTATTTTGACCTAGTACTTGTTTGGGTGTTTATGAGATTTGATCCTTTTGATCTACAATTCTCTTCATCCGTGATGGTTGCTACTCCGGTGTGTTGATCCTGTGGGGCTTTAGCATGATGACTTTTCAACTGTTTACTACTACAAGGTTTGCGAAGCTCCGGTGAGACAAGGGCGATGTCGGTGGCCCGTACTTGGTTTGGTCTAGTGCCTGTAGTCGTTGCTAGTTGGTAATTGTTCACACAAGAACACATCACCATGTACCCTCGACGCTGGGTGTTATGCACCGCAGCTCACGTCGAAGGAGACCCAACCAGCAGCGCGGTACGCAAGCAAGCCGGCGGATGCTTTTGTAGACCCGAAACCACATATGCCTGGGAGGGACCCCGTCAGGGCACGCGGTGGTTATGGGCTGCCCTAGGTCGACTTGATCGCCCCTTGAGCCTCGAGGTTCGCCGACCTGCAATGAAGAAGAACGAACGAAGAACGAGGAATAAGAAGAACAAGGGAGAAGATAAAAATAAAGGTAAAAGTGGTAGATTCACTTGATCGATTTTGTGTTATTCAATCAGCCATCACCTCTCGTCTATTTATGAGGCAGCTGGACTTCCCATACAAGGAAAGGACTCCAAATCTCGTTCAAATCCTTCCAAAATTAGTCGAACTCGGATTAGGTATGTCTGAGACAACAGTCCGGTTTTTGTGTTTCACAGGACAAATATGTCCTTGGATGAAGATGCATCCAAAAGCAAATTTAACTGTTTTGATGAGACGGACAACTTTTGTGTTGAACATTTCTCGATTCGAGGCCATCTTGAGGGCCGAATCTCTTGCGCGACCCATCAGACATCGCGTCTGATGCCCCGGGCAGTTTTTACTCATGATAGGTCTGCAGTGTATTGGCTCCAACTTTTGCATACGGCCTCGGAATGAGACGAGTTTTAAATCAAAATCGATCGTTTCGACGAGACCAAGACAATCCGTAGATAAAATTTTCTCATATGAGGCTGTCTTGGAGGTCTAACCGTCCGAACAGTACTCCGCATACAAAATCTAGTACTTCGAGCACAACGTCGACAATACAAAACTTCTTTATGCAGATCACTCCTTCATTTGAGGCCATCTTAATTAAGTTCTTGACCGTGCCAAAATCTGATGTCAACACATGCCCCTCTGTTTTTCGCAAAAATCGTGTGCCAAAAAATAACTTGCACGAAGTTAGCGCGATGTTAACACTCCATGGGCCATTTTGTACGTGCTTAGGACGATAAGTATATATCTGCCATTTAAATTAGCAACAAAAGTGGAACTAATTGAACATATGATGATTTGTTAATACCCTTTCATGATGTAAGAAATTATATTGCATCCACGGATTAAAATAAATAAGCCCATTGAGGGTAACCAATTATACCTGATGACGAATTCCATGGCATAGGCATCAACAGCATAGTGGATAATGTGTGGATCGAAGACATTGAAACCTTCATCTTGCTCCTTCATAGTTTTCACTCTTTTCCTTCTTCACCTTTGCCGCACTTCTTGTAATGTAAGCTTGCACATAATTCTTATTTTGATCACTTCCTTTGAGAACCCATGCCATGTTCCTTTCTTCAAGTTCTTGTGCACTATTTTTTTTATTTCTTATTTTGACAATATGATAAGCCGAGTGAGCACCCCGGCTATGATTTTTTCATCTGAGATCAAATCTGAAGTAGCACTCTTACGACCATCTTTTTTAACACGGTAAACTTGCTTGACCACTACTTTCCTGTTCCTTGAGCTCCGGACTGATTCCTTATGATTGAAACGGTCTTTGACATGTGATTGTTCAAATGTTGATATTTTTGGAGTTTCATAATGTTTGTGAGATGGTCTAAAAATAATATGAAGAATGCACCCTTGTATCATACCTGTCCCACGATGGATATGAATTTAGATGATCATAGGAAGATATCCATGGCATTGACGGCACAAAATATGGATATGAATATACTGCATTAGAATTCTCATTTTCCCCATACCGATCCTTGGTTTTGCGCCTAGGGGGTGGTATTTATGCTCTTGAATTACTTGGCCGATAAGCACTCTTCTCCTCAGTTATCTTCTGATATTTTTTCAATAGTTGCGCGAAAGTGACTTTCGACTTTTGACCATTGTGGTTATCTCGGCCTTTGCTTTCTTTAGTTGTGCTTGCACCGATCTTTGGATTTTCTTGTTGCCCTCTAGTACTTGGCGTCTTTTATGCAACCTTGATGAAATTCCCGTCTTCAAGAATATTTTCATTGTGCTCTTGAACAACTTCTTTACTTGAAAACTTGATCCTATCGTCCACAATTTTTACCTTCTCATGCTTAAATGGATCGGCTTCAAGCAGCCGATGCAAAAATCATTTGCCATCAGGACCAATCAGAATAAACTAATCATCTCTTGGTGTCTCAACAAATTTCAATCGTCCTTTATGAATGTCCGATTTAACTATTTGATGAAACATTTTGCAATCCTCAAAATTATGTCTGAAGGAAGGATGCAACCTAGAATACATTCGTCCATGAATTGATGGCTTGACATGGTGATAAAGAATTCTTATGTAATTATTTTTCAGTAATAAATCAAATATTTTATCACACATATGTGCTTGAATTGAAAGTAAACTTTGGAGCTAAGCAAACGAATGGTTCAGATTTTGCATTACCCCATTCGGCTATGCATTGTGGTTTGCACTCTATCTCCGATGTCTTTGAAAAGGAAATTATACTATCATCGGTTTTCTCAACAGAGTATAACCTTGACTTTAAATTTCTGAAATCAAAGTAGTTAGAACATACATGTCTCAATTGAGACCATGCGTAAGCCAAGTATGAAATAAGCAAAGCTACCCAATTAGATATGAATTTTAAATAAAGCAATGGGAAAAACTTTGGCTGCAATAATAAGTCACTATCGGTATTTACAAATGGCACAATAGGTTGACTGATATGTTCTATAACAATTTTATTGCTAAAAAGTAAATTACTCTTCTTCATTGGTCTTTCAAAATTACTTATGAGAATTTTTCTTATAGAAGCATCAACAAGAAAGTTGCGACCAAATTGGAAGATAGGTAAATCACTTGCTAGACATACCTTTTCAAACACGTTGGGAAAGCATGATAGTTGTGTTACTTGAACGACATATTGTTCCTCTTTCAAATAGCTCCCCAACACCTTGTCGTCCTCTTTTTCTAGAATAGATTCAGCATACGTAATATTTGATTCAGTCCTTTCAATTACGAATTAACTTTGTTATCCGAATCACCACTTTTTTGATAATTCTATCCACACCCAATGTTTTATTTTTTTGACATAATCTAGCTTGTATTGCAACAGAATTAATAGGTTTTCCCACTTTTATTAATTCATGTAGAACACAATTGCATTCGTCGCAAAAAGAAGTAAGATTTTTCTTAATTACCCTATCTGGAAAGAATTGCCCCCCTGACACTTGTAGAATCTTTCGGTAACGAGATGTCGTCAAAATTCTGTAATTGTGCAGGAAAAACATTGTATGCTATGATACTAGGTGAAGACACATGTGATCCTATATAATTTTCAGTTATTCGACCATTAACGTGAAGGTGCGAAAGCCGAATTATGAATACCTATAGTTGCATATTGTGCCAAAAACTTAGTAGCATGAGGTGTAGCATATGATGATTGAGGGTAATTGGCTAGATAATTAGTAGTAGCATGGTCAATTTCCCGATCCACCGGCATGTTTGAATTAACATATTGCAAGTTAGTAGCCGATGAATAAAAATGTGAAACAATTTGTTGCATACTATCGGAAGTTCCTGTGTGAGGTGTTTCAACTTGATTAACCGAACTCATCATGTTATTCATCGGCATAGGGATTTGTGGGGTTGCCGATGCATGGGAGTTGGAATACATAAGTTGCATGTTGCTAAAATTATATGAGGTAGAAGCATGAAGATTTTGTTGCATTGGCTCTTGCACATAATTAGATGCATTATTGATAAAGCTAGGGCTAGACGATACATTATGCTCATTAGATGATCTAGCAACAACATATGTGAATTGGGTATTCATATTACCTTTGTAGATTGCAAACCCTAGATGAAGATCTCTTCGTAGTAAGAACGGGCCGAAGACTGTTCAAAACTTCGTCCCCAGCGGAGTCGCCAAAATGTGTGTTCACACACGAACACGTCACTATGCACCCTTGATGCCGGGCCGGGGGTGATGCATCACAACTCACGTCGAAGGAGACCCAACCGAAAACGCGGTACACAAGCAATCCGGCGGGCGCTTTTGTAGACCCGGAACCCCACACATCCGCGAGGGACCTCATCAGGGCGCGCAGCTGCTATGGTCTGCCCTAGGTCGACTTAATCGCCCCTAGAGCCTCGAGGTTCGCTGCCCTGCAATGAAGAAAAATGAACGAAGAACGAGGAAGAAGAAGAACATGGGAGAAGATAAAAGTAAAGGTAAATGTGGTAGATTGATTTGATCGATTGTGTGTTGTTCAATCGGCCGTCACCTCTCATCTATTTATGAGGCGGCTAGACTTTCCGTACAAGAAAAGGACTCCAATTCTCGTTCAAATCCTTCCAAAATTAGCCGAACTCGAATTAGGTATGTCTGAGACAGCAGTTCGATTTTTGTATTTCACATATCAAATACGGCCTCGGATGAAGATGTGCATAAAAGCAAACTTAACCGTTACAACGAGGCGAACACCTATTGTTTTGAACGTTTTTCGATTCGAGGCCATCTTGGGGGCAGAATCGCTCGAGCGCCCCATCAGACATCATGTCTGCTGCCCCGGGCCAGTTTTTACTCTTGATAGGTCTGCAGTGCATTGGCTCCAACTTTTGCATACAACCTTGGAATGAGACTATTTTTATATCAAAATCGATCATTTCGACGAGACGAAGACAATCCGTAAATAAACTTTTCTCATATGAGGTTGTCTTGATGGCCTAATTGGCCAAACAGTACTCAGCATACAAAATTTAGTACTTCGAGCACAACTTCAACCCTTGAGATGAGATTGGATGGCGATGGCCCAAACTTCATAGATGTTCACATGGACAATACAGAACTTTTTTATGTAGACCCGTCCTTCATTTGAGGCCATCTTAATTAAGTTCTTGATCGTGTCAAAATCTGATTTCAATAGTAATTTTTGTTACCTCTGATGTTCCCTGTACTACCATGGTTGATTATGAATAGATCAAAAGTTTATCCCACAAAAAAACACAATTTATCTCTTGGATTTTTTCTTATTTGATTTCGCAATTCGGCGAAGTGACTTAAATTCCCATATGGATTTACCTAAATCCAACCAAAGTTTGACGAACATATGAATCTTTGATTATATTAGTGCAATCCCTTGTTATAGTTTATGATTTTGTTCTTGCTGGCCATATCTAACACTGTCGACAAAGTTCTCCATGGGCTTCTCAAACTCTTGGTTGTTTCATGTCCAAGAGTCTTGGGTTTTTGTTTGCCTATGATTTTTTTACGCGGAGGCCTTGGCCTCAATGAACTAATTAAATAAAACAGAGTTGTCATGTTAATTAGGGGAGAATCGGGCAAAAACCGAAACTACACGCACAAAGGCCGGTCATCGTGGAGCATGACAATAGCCAATAGGGCACTCCGACCAATAGTACTACTAACCCAAACTTACAAATACACCGGTAATAAGGGAGCAACCGTGAAGACTGCCCGTCATCACCAACCGCCTCCAATCCAGGTAGTCTGACTTTGCCGCGGACAATCACCAACGACGCTATCCTCGTGACATCTGCGCGAGCACCGTAGCGCCAAAACAATAGATAACTCCAACTTTGACAAAGAGGTTTACGAGAGAAATATGCAAGGCTTGTGCCTCCCTAGGCCCCCAATAGGGCACCTTCACATTTCATTGTCACCACCAAAACCGCTACGGCAGCTCCGACTTCACAAGGAACGACGCTCGAAAAGACCCATCGGACAAATCCAAAAGATTGAATGCTGAAGCATGCAGCGATTATGCGAAACCTCAGTCTTGTTATCGTCGCTAAACAAACACGCTATACAGATCCAGGGTAGTCTCCTTGGCATCCATGCCGAACAATCCAGCACCCGCTCCAACAATCGAACCGTGGACATCCATATTGACCTCTATAGTCACAATAGTATTTGAGTGAGCCTTTGATTACCATATGCTATTCCTTTTGCTTAGCGATACTTTACAAAAGCCGAGGTCAGATATATCGGCATCCCTGTGAGTGAAACACATTGTCACTATGTCACTCTCCTCATTATCAGTTTTGTTCTCTTTTCTCTTTCTCGTGTTCAGGCATCCCCATGATCAATTCATGCTATATCTGGCCGGATGTTGATGGGTGTCGTCACACCGAGACGGACTGAAGAACATCTTTCCATCGTCGGAGGAGAAAATTCTAGTTTCGAGCTATCTAGTCCCTTGGCATACATTTCCTATTTTTTTGATAAATGACATTTCATTGAATTGATATATCGAGGTGATATAATCTCATTAAAAGAAAGCCCGACCTCTGCATAGCTTGATGCACACAGCCAAAAAATTCAACTGACCTAAAAATAAATATTGTTTCACAACTAAAATAATAAATCAGTCCAGCCTATGGTGTGGCAGATCCTATCCGGAGATCACACCGCCATCCATGGGGGGAGAAAACCTCCCTGGCCGTATGCTCCAGCCGTGCAAACGCCATCATAAAAAGGTCCCTATCCTCCGGCCTCTGCAGAATAGACCAAGTACGGAGCCATCCCGTACATACATGAATAACCTGCATAGGAGATGAGACATATTTATTATTATAAATCACATCATTCCTGGTAAGCCATAATGTTCAGCATAAGGCAGCCGCCCCCATAAGAATATGTGCAGAAAATTATCTATCAATACTACATGGGGGGGGGGTATAAATTTGAAGATACTTGAACTATGACCCAAATTGCCCGATCGAACTTACACTCAAAAAATAAGTGTTTAATAGACTCGTCATGTTGGCAAAAGACACTTGCCAGTTGCGTCGTACCAGATTATCTCTAGTTAAGATAATTTAGAAACCAGAGGAATATCTTCACTCTTAGAGGCATACATTTCCTATGAACATGTAAATTGCTGCTATGATGGCCCTGTTATGGTTGACGTTGGACCATCTGTCATGAACGATTCCGACAATAATAAGGGACACTGGTGGAAAAAGGGCCTTTGGTCGCGGTTCGCAACTGCCATTAGTCGCGGTTGCGCAACCGCGACCGAACGGGCGCGACTAAAGGCCCCCCCCCTTTAGTCGCGGTTGCTTAAGAACCGCGACTAAAGGCCCGTCCACGTGGGCGCCAGGTGGCCGTCGGGGCGGAGGACCTTTAGTCGCGGTTCTTCTGGCCAACCGCGACTAAAGGCCGCCGCAGGTTTAGGGTTTTAGCCCCCCCCCCCTTAAACCTGTTTTCTGTTTAATTTGTATTGTTTTATTTCTTTTGTGCTTTATTTTAATTTTGAAGGAGTTTCATATGTTTCAGTTTCTCATATTGTCCTTTGAAATCCGGAGTCTTGTTCTGCTTGACAAAGTCATGGGCTAGATTTTGCTTGAATTTCCGGAATGCGTCGGCCATCTTATGAAGAGCGAACTGTTTGACTAGCCTCCTCCTCTCCTTGTTTTCCTCAATCTTGTTACCCTCCTCATCGAATTTGTTGTATTCCGGAGGTAGAACGAAATGTTCCATAAGCTTCTTGAAGCAATCTTTTTTTGTTCTCTTATCGACAAAAGTGAAACCATCAATTCGTGCCTTCTTTGGCTCATTCCACTCCTGGACGGTGATCGAGACGTTGTCTCTAACAATGGCTCCGCATTGGCTGACAAACTTGGTGGCGTTCTTGCGGGGCTCCAGCGGCCTGCCGGTTGCACTGTCGACAACCTCGATGGTGCATGTTTCTCCTTGTTTCATCGTCTTGGTTGCGCCACGCTTTGACGACGTACTC
>NC_041383.1:709555307-709561865 GCF_002162155.2 Triticum dicoccoides
TGGCCAACCGCGACTAAAGCCCCTCACGTGCACCAGCTGGCCACCGAGCGCCCTGGGCCCAGGCCTTTGGTCGCGGTTCGTCTGCCGAACCGCGACTAAAGACTTCATTAGTCGCGGTTCCTACAGTTTCGCGACTAATGGGGCTGGACGGAAGCCTCTTTTTCTACCAGTGGGATAGGGTCAAGGAGCATGATCTATCGAGATGCATATGGGTGACACGGTGCTTTTAGCGAGTTCGGGCCTCTTGCGGTGGAGATAACGACCCCTACGTCTCGTGCTCCGGAGAGGCTTTCTTTATCTGTCATGAACACGGAGTTACATGATGTATTTGAGAGAGAGGAGGGGGGAGAACGGATCTCCATGCCTGAGCTAAATGGAGAGAGAGAGAGAGAGAGGTGGAAGAAAAAGCCCGAGTCTAGTGGTGGGGGTGGCTTATATAGAGTGCGCCACCCCCTCACCCCTTATGTTACAAGGTGGAGCATGAATGCAATGTTAGCCTACTACTGGTATGATGCTTCGACTGCCTTGCCGAATGTTGGTCTTCGCATAACCGAGTGAATCATACTGCCGAGTGGTTGCCTGCCATCCGAGTGGATGGTACGTCGATATGTTCGAGTGGATAGTATGTATGAATGATATTTATCTGGACCCATCTCATGTGTGGACCCCATGCTTTGTGATATTTTGACCCTTTATGGGCCTACCTGTTATGTGTGTCCCCAACACTATCCCCAAAGTGTATCGTCGTATGAAATGACTCGACGCTCTCATGGTCTAAGAAATTGTGCATATGTTAACTTTTAGTGTTCCTATCTACTTTACCCAGCCGGTTGTGGCATCTTGATTTGGCTAGTTGTTGTTTCTAGTCTTTTTTGGCTCTGTGTAAGCTTTTTCTACTTTTCTATGACCATTGGAACCATGTTGGCACTACTTCATTTTTTAATAAGAGGGCCGTATGCATCGTGCTGATGCAGAGGCCGGGGTTTTTTCCCCCTTTTCGAAAAAAAAAGTATAACATACAAGTTGGGTCAATTCAACATGATGTTCTTCCAACATTCTTCCCTCGATCTTGTTGGCATCATCATTACACTTAACTATAACCATGATTAGAAAAATAGAACCATCATGCAACACTTGAGCTAGTGCTAACGGTAAGACTAGAAATCTTATTTTTACCGTTTATAATCTTACACGTGCATGCGAATTTTTTCTCTGAACCTCTTAGTTTTCGCAAATTTGAGAACCATAGCAATTCTACCATAGAATACAAACATCAATTATAAATTTAGAAATAAAAAATAACACAATTATTATTGCCTCTAGGGCATATTTCCAACACTTGCCTCCAAGAAAGCCAACAACCGCCCTGATCCCCGCATCACTGATAAAAACCTTTTGACGGGTGGTAAGACCATCGGCGATGGTGGTTTCTACGTGAATAATCAATCTGAGTAAGGGATGTCGCTTTAGAGTTTCAGTGGGATAATTCGAGTGGACAATGCATGTACACATTTATCACACGCACAAAATTTGGAGCCATGATGTAGGTACTGCCCTATATGGGCGGTTAGTGCAACTATGCACATTAGGATTCAGCAAGTTCAGTCTGCTGGATATGTAGAAAGATAGTCGATTTGAACGAAATTGGGTGTAAAGAAAATACAACTGAACATAGTGTCAAGGATGGTCAAAAGAACAGCTGGTATACTCAAATAATAACTCATAATAATAAATAGTTTTAAAAACTCAGAATAAAACACGCGAGAATAGTTTACGTAGAGACATGTAGCCCACTGAAAGAGTGGCGTTTTCTTTTCCCACCAGACACCAACCATGCCATATGCCAACCACACCTGTCACCATCATTTTCGTTTGGCATTACCGTATTTTACTCCCTGGAACACATTCTTTGCACACCAGAATCAATAAACGTTGACGACGAGGGCCACGAGGGGTGCCATTCATCATCCGTGCCAACCCTGCCTGCATAATTAAGTCTGAACTGCTGTCCCTCGTGGAAACTCGGCGACCGGCGACCTCACCAGACCCCATCCGGCACCAACCCCGCGCTCCGGGACACCTATATATAGCTCTCGCCGTGCACCCTCTCGGCAACCAAGCAGCCGCTGCAACATACTACAATTACTTTGCACTAGCAACACAACGCTCTGACTGAGCTCATAGCGTTTGCACCTGCCCATCTTAACTAGTTGATCACCGCAGCAATGGCCTCCACAAACAGCTGGACCCACGAGATCGAGTCGTTGGTCGCGGCACCGCGCCTGTTCCGTGCCGGCGTCATGGACTGGCACATTCTGGCACCCAAGCTCGCGCCCCACATCGTCGCCAGCGCCCACCCCGTTGAGGGCGAAGGCGGCATCGGCAGCGTCAGGCAGTTCAACTTTACCTCAGGTACATACATATGCATCACATACAATCCACGCATGTCACCTCAGTCAGGCGGTGGCATAACACGCGATTCTTTGCTCTTGCAGCCATGCCCTTTACCCTCATGAAGGAGAGGCTCGAGTTCCTGGACGAGGAGAAGTGCGAGTGCAAGTCGACCCTCATCGAGGGCGGTGGCATCGGCACGGCCATCGAGACTGCAATGTCGCACATCAAGGTGGAGCCGGCGGCCAATGGAGGGAGCTTGGTGAAGGTGGACTCGACGTACAAGCTGCTGCCAGGCGTGGAGGTGAATGACGAAATCACCAAGGCCAAGGAATCCGTCACCGCCATCTTTAAGGCCGCTGAGGCCTACCTCATCGCCAACCCCGATGCCTACAACTGAATCAGATGAGAGGGATCATATATGATTATGATGTCCCAAGTTTGATTTTTGTGTGCTTTCTTCCGGATCTAATAAAGCTGCTACAATCTCTAAGCTATAGTAGTGACGCCGAGCGCGAGAGCACCGGGCAGAGTGTGGACGTGAGAAGTTTAGAAGTTAGTATTTGTGACACGAAAGGGGCCTGTTGTTTGATGATGTTGGTGCTTGCTTATGTGAAATACCTAAACACTCTTATTTTCTTATATATTTGGAATTGGAAAATTATGTGTCGACCTGTTACATATGTCTTATATGTATGTGAAATACCTAAACACTCTTATGCGCAAAAAAAGAAGTTCATATGTCGAGAAAGACTTTTTTTTTGGAATCTAAGAAATCAATATACGAACAACACTATAAGCGGAGTAGGGCATTACACCTCGCGATGACCTGAACCTAGGTAATTCTCTTGCCACGTGTGTATGGAGTGTTTTAACCCTGGCCAAACAATCTAGCAGGTGCATCGTAGCTCCAATCTCAACAATCACCCGTCGACAATTGCATATTAGAAAGAACTTACTTTATCTGCATTGACCCAACAATTTGGAAGTGAAGCTAAGATTTTATAGTCTCCTATTCACCCACCTCCCTCTCTAGTCGCCTTCTCAATCTGTTTGACACACTGGAAACACAAACTGTTTTTTTTTCTTTTTTATCCCATGGTCTCAACCAAGCATAAGTACACGTGCACAATGAAAGAGGAGGGGAAATCACATGAAGCATTTTTTTTGAATGGTACAATTAGTCCAAAATAAGGACTGTTAAGAGGAATACACATGTACACATGAGCCCAACAGATCCATAAAATATGCAAGGCAAGCATTGTGAGTGCCAGCTTATCTACTTACGAAAATAATTTACTACCCACGGTGGTGGCTACACATGGCCCCAATTTTTATCTCTGATTATAAAAAAAACCATTTCTATACAACCAAAATGCACTTGGGCCAATGTCATAAGAAACCCCATATCTCATATATAAAAATAAAGGCACTTATACCAAAGGGTGTGTAGTTGCCACCATGCATGTGTAGCTACCACAATGCATAGGAAATCGCCTATTTATCTGCTTATTGGTTGGGTATATGAGAAATAGGACACGTGTCGGGAAAAAATAGAACTAGTGATATGGATGAGGTGGGACAAGTACGACTAAAACAATTTTGGTATGGTTCCATGGCAACACACGGACATGCAACTAGTGTTCATAGAAGTACCCATTTAACATCAGTCCACAAATCTAACAAGAAAATGCATGTGCGCATTCTTTTGCACACTTGATGCACCACCAAATCCTATGCAGATCTAGCTAGAGCTTAATTAAGAGGAACTACATCCTTCATTGTCAGGCCCATCACTGGTTGCTTCTCTGTACAATTCCATTGCCTCCGACATGACCTTGGGTTGCGATAAAAGTTGTGATCTTTTCTTAATAGATGGATGAGGGCTGAATGAGAAGAAGAAGAGCAATTTTGTCAATGTCGACTTCCGATTTATTCTTCCTGCCTTTTCAAGGGACATAGGGGCAGCGTGGGGATTGAAACCAGCAGCAGCCTGTAGCAACATTCCAATGTAATCTGCATCTAGCTCATTCCTACAATACGAAGTATGTAATTAACATCACATTCTTAGAAAATAACATATTCTAGTTAACATGAAGTAAATACTTGCATGCATACATATATTGTATTAAATTCAATGATTTTTAGTTGTCTCTAGTTGGTTCCGGCGTTCTTCCTAGTTTTTTGAAAAAACTCAGGTTTGCCCCCTCTTTCGTTTGGTGTTCCCGTGAAAAAACTACTTCCGTGTCGTTGCTCATTGCTCGTCACATTCACATAGGTTACAAGTTTTTTTTTGACAGTAGCTCATGGGTGGGAGCCTAACTGGGGGAGACTAGTATAGAATCTCACATTAGGTATACTAGTCTTCCCCAGCCTAACTGGCAGTGGCTCGTGGCGGAGGGGCATAGGTATCCAACATGAACGTAATGGTTAGTGGGCGTTGACCGGACGGAAACGAGAAAAATGGGGATTTTCATAGGGACTCCAAATCACAGAGGGTCAAAACCTAGGATTTCCAAAGATTAGAGATAATCCCGACTCTTTTTGGCAACCCTTGGTTTCGCCGCTCTTCCATTTGGTGCCCACATGAAAAACCCCTTTCATGTCGCTGCCCATTGGCCATCTCGTTCACATAGGTTATATGTTTTTTTAGTAGCAGCTCACCGGTGGGACCCCAACTAGCAGTGGCTCATGACAGAGGGGCATATAGGTATCCAACAAACATTAACGCGATGGTCAGTGGGCGCTGGCACGAAAACGAGAAAAACAGAGATTTGTGTAGGGATGCCAAATGGAAGAGGGCCAAATAATTGAGGATTCCCCAAAACTTGGGATAATATGGAGTTAGGGACAAAAGAATAAAAGGCACTTTGATAAGATGAAGGTATGAACATGGTGGGGGTAAAAGAAGTGATGTAATTAATATACCTTTGTAACAATGGCGTCACGAGGAGGCGGGTTGGGAACCACCACTTGAATATTTTGATCATCTCGGAGGAGTGCCTCGCAATAACATGTCCAACCTACATATATATACACACCAATACAAAAATACTACCTGCTTAGAAAACTAGCATCTCACCAATCCAAAATGACTGAACGAACAAACGTATGTGTGTACCTCATGCGCGATGATGGTGGCAATCTCAGCATCTGTGCTGAAATGATCAAGTAATCCCGTGGAGACTACTATCTTGCCACCACCAGGAAAGCACTTTCCTGTTCTGACGTTTTCCTCTACGACTAGCACCTCCCAATTGAGCTCGCGGATCCAACCCAGACGTGTCATCTTCTGTAGTGGTTCCTGCCCTTGTCGCTCTATCTTCCTCTTAATGGACAATACACGACGGATAGCGCGAATGATTTTCCAGCCAATGGCATGGACGCGAACACTTTCAGGGTGGTGTGGGTCGAGGATCTTGGAGGCGTGCTTCCTCTTGAAATTTGCAAAGTCACGCTCTGCGATCTCTCGTGCTCTCCTGGGAGAGTGGATGACCTTGTGGGTGCGGTTGGTGCACGGCACGGTCTCAACGTGAAATTCACGGTAGACAATGGTCCTTGTGCCAACGCGGAGAGTTAGGAACATAGATGCTGTCATGGTCCTCCACAGTGCGTGTAAGGCGTGTAAGTACCGGCGAAGAGGCAAGTGCATGGTCACCGACCTCCACAGGGAGGCACAATAGTTCTGAGAAACATGCAATGCCATAGACATACGTTGACAGAAGACTGCAGGAGACGGATGGCTGCAGCGAGGAGGGAGCGCGAGCTCCTCAGGCACGAGCTCATGATCCCTTGGTGTGTTTCTTCTTTTTATAGGTGGCGTACCTTCTATTTTCTAGAGACAGAGACAAGCTCCTACGTGCGGTTTTCCAGTGTATAAACTCGTACGTGCGTACGAGGCTCTATTTTATGGCTGCTGCCATCGCCTTAGAGGAGTAGGAGTCGGATTTACTATCTCCGATACCTAACGTGCTTTGGTTTCGGGAAACATATGGGCTTTATTTCTCAGATTGGTCTGGGTTGGTATTAGTTACTGATTGCTGCACATACCACTCAGGAACGCATGCAATTCTTCTCACCACTTCACAAAGCATCGCGCGCGTAACTTCCCTCCCCCACACCTACGTCGCTGGCCACTCCGGCCGCGGCGGCCACAAATCCGGCTAT
>NC_041383.1:709562145-709562920 GCF_002162155.2 Triticum dicoccoides
CCTGGATCAGCCGATGTCTCCTGCTTCGTCAACGGTAAGGTCGGATCCGGTTTCTGATGCCGCGTATCCTACATCGAGGTGGGCCGTCCTGCGCGACGGCGGTCTTCCGCCCGGCGGATCGTAGTGTGTCCCCCCGTTTCGGGGATGCTGGCTCAAATCCATCGTGGTCACCCTCCTTCCCCCGTTAACTTTCCCATTTCAGGCGCGGGCGATGGATCGACCGAGGTCACCTCCCGGAAGAGCAGGCGCACACCCTCCAACCCTGCGGTCACTGCGCAACGCCGGCGGCGCCCACGCTCGGTCCGCCGTGATAGATGCCGGGAGGCCTTCTTAGGCCATCTCCACCGCAAGACCCCATCCGGACGTCCGCTCGCATCCCTTTGGGTGCGATTCGGCGGACGTCCGGAGGGCGGAGACGTGTATGGGGCATCTGCGCCCAACGCGCAGAAGGCGTTCGAGACCACAAACGGTCCGCCCCGACTTGTCGCAGCACCTCGCAGAGCACGCCTCGCTGCCGTCGACGCGCAGAGCTCGCCCGCCTCCGCCTCAAGGTCGCTTGCCGACGCCCGCGCGCCGCGCCGAGCTCACCCACGTCTGCGCCGAGCCGCGCCGAGCTCGCCGCGTCTGCCCCAAACCGCACCGAGCTCGACCTGCGCCGCCCCGCCCCGTCCCGCTCCGCCCCGAGCTCGCCGTGTCGCGCGCGCGCCCGCCGCAGCCACGACACGCCTGCGCCACCCCGCCCCGCCCTTGCAGCTCGTCGTGTTGCCTCGCCCTG